>NC_091355.1:6572043-6652043 GCF_038502225.1 Cherax quadricarinatus
ACCTAATGTGTGTGTGTACTTACCTGTTTGTACTTATTTGTGGTTGCAGGGGTCGAGTCGCAGCTCCTGGCCCCCGCCTCTTCTCTGGTCACTACTAGGTCCATTCTTCCTGCTCATTTTTTGTCGTTATCATGTCACCCATATCTCTCCTGTCCTCCACTGTCGTCAGGTTGATTTCCCTTAACCTCTCCTCGTAGGACATCCTCCTTAGCTTCAGGACTAGTATTGTTGCAACACTTTGCACTGTCTCTACTTTCTTAATGTGCTTGTACTCACCTAATTACACTCACCTAATTGTGGTTGCTGGGGTCTATTAATAGCTCCTGGCCCCACCTCTTTGCTGGTCGCTACTAGATCCACTCTCTCCCTTCTCTTGAGCTTTATCGAAGATCTTAAAGCTGTGTATGGATCCTACCTCCACTACATCACTCTCCAGATTGTCCCACTTCCTAACTCCTCTATTACTGAAGAAATGCTTCCTAACATCACTGCGACTCATCTAAGTTTCAACTTCCAATTGTGACCCCTTGTTACTATGTCCCGTCTCTGAAACATTCTGTCGCTATCCACCTTGTTGATTCCTCTCGGTATTTTATGTCATTATTATGTCCTCCCTGTCCCTCTTGTCCTCCAGTGTCGTCCGGTCGAGTTCCCTTAACCTCTCCTCTTAGGACGCGTGTGCGTTTGTGTGTGTGTGTGTGTGTGTGTGTGTGTGTGTGTGTGTGTGTGTGTGTGTGTGTGTGTGTGTGTGAATAATTTTTCCATCATTAAAAACTGATTCCAGGATTGCACAAAACACAAAACCCTTGAGTTAATAGGCAAGGTTACTTTACCTACAAATTATTTTTATCGATAACTTTTTTACTCGACGCGCATCTACCTGTACATCTCTAATGACCTCCGATTACTTTTGACTAAACTACCAAACCTGTCTCTCTTCACACATTTCCCATTTAAAATTTCCCACTAGCGGACTGACTTTTACATATATGTTTTTTTTTCTTCTAGACCTCACCTAGCATTAATACTAGTGAAGGGTTCTTTATCGAACTTATTGAAAGTACCCTCGTGTTCCTGGGATCAAACCCACACCCTTCAACTCATTTCTTGAAGCTCTGCATGACTCCTTCGGGTCTGGGGCTTCCGTACAACAGCAAGAATAATAATAATAATAATAATAATAATAATAATAATAATAATAATAATAATAATAATGGATCCTTGGATTGCCAAGTCTGACATCCTTCTCTTCTTGAATATCCTACAGCAGAACTCAGTTCTAGGTAAGAAATCACGAAAAATCACAGATACAATGTCACAGTTTAAAAATAAAAAAATCTAGGTATGTCACTTTGACAACCCTGCCCCATATCACAGCTAATTTAACACTTTCTAACCCATCATATTTTTTACCGTAACTTACCACAGCTTAGCCTAGTATAATCCAACTTATTTAGCTTAACCTGGGAAAGAGGATACAAACCCGACACGCTGCTAAAATAAAGTTATGGTAGAGTGAAGGTTTCCATCGTGCCATAGTGCCTTTTATCACAACTTAACCTGCTCGTCTTTGGCCGTGACCTCGACGGTGTACTGACCGCCCTTCAGAAATCCCACACACTGTTTCATGAGCTTTCACACCCACATACGCTGCCATAAAAATCGGCCTTGACTTTTCTCTTACACCTTCGTCTTCTCACTCCAAATCCTCCCGTTTTAGACCCTATTTCCTTGGAGGGAATGTTGTCTTCCCTCGAGGGTGACAAATTTCTTTACCCTACAGCTCAGTGCGACTGAGGATGCATTGTATGAGAACGAAATTAACCGGAAACCTCTCTCTCGTTCAGTGCATTGCGCGGTGTTAGGCTGAACCCACGTTCACCACGCTTTCTAAGCCGACGAAATATTACACCGTAATCTGTTGGTAGCACCACCATTATATTTCAGTGATATGTTCGGCTTAGTGCGAGTTGCTGCGCTTGTTTCCTGTCTCGTACGATCGTCAGACGCGGTCATTTACAGTCTCAGTCTCATAATAAAAGAATAGAGGAAGGAGGACTGCAGCAGGGCCACGCTAGGCAGGTCCTTCTCAAAATTCAGTCTGAGAACTATATTTACTGACAACTCGAACTCCAAAGTCCATCCATCACTCAAGCAGTGACTTATCTTTACCATCACTCAAGCAGAGACTTTTGTCAACTGTCACTCGAGCATAGATTCGTCTGCCAAGTAAGTGGTCCACAAATGGCCTCGTATCCACAAATGGTCTTGTAGCGAAAGAATATATGGAAGCAAACAAGACCTAGGAGCTAGAACCTAAATGAGTTTTCAGGTCATTTGAAATTTTATTATAAATTGATGTTAATTTGTCCCAGCAACGTCGCTAAGCTTGCTATGTCGTTATGAGTGCCTTTCAGTAGTCTGTTAAGCTGGTAAGTGTATCATTAAAGCCTAGTCGATCCCTTCAAGAGAGATTCCTTGAGGCTGGGATCGAACCTGATAACCTTCCATTCCCCCAGGCACTATATGAGCCCTACAGTTGTAGCGCTTCTCCATGACTATAATAATAATAATAATAATAATAATAATAATAATAATAATAATAATAATAATAATAATAATAATAATAATAATAATAATAATAATAATAATGGTCAACTCATTGTCCTTAATATTCCAGTTACTGCTTTTAATATTCCAGTCACTGTTCTTAATGGTACAGTCACTGTTCTTAATGTTCCAGTCACTGTTCTTAATGCTGCAGTCACTGTTCTTAATGTTCCAGTCACTGTTCTTAATGCTGCAGTCACTGTTCTTAATGTTCCAGTCACTGTTCTTAATGCTCCAGTCACTATTCTCAATGGTCTAGTTACTGTTCTTAATCTTACAGTCACTGTTCTTAATGGTCCAGTCACTGTTCTTAATGGTTTAGTCACTGTTCTTAATGTTCCAGTCACTGTCCTTAATGCTCCAGTCACTGCCTTTAATGGTTCAGTCACTGTTCTTAATGGTTTAGTCACTGTTCTTAATGTTCCAGTCACTGTCCTTAATGGTCCAGTCACTGTCCTTAATGCTCCAGTCACTGTCCTTAATGTTCCAGTCACTGTCCTTAATGCTCCAGTCACTGCCCTTAATGGTCTAGTCACTGTTCTTAATGGTTTAGTCACTGTTCTTAATGTTCCAGTCACTGTCCTTAATGCTCCAGTCACTGCCCTTAATGGTCTAGTCACTGTTCTTAATGGTTTAGTCACTGTTCTTAATGTTCCAGTCACTGTCCTTAATGCTCCAGTCACTGCCCTTAATGGTCTAGTCACTGTTCTTAATGGTTTAGTCACTGTTCTTAATGTTTCAGTCACTGTCCTTAATGGTCCAGTCACTGCCCTTAATGGTCTAGTCACTGTTCTTAATGGTTTAGTCACTGTTCTTAATGTTCCAGTCACTGTCCTTAATGGTCCAGTCACTGCCCTTAATGGTCCAGTCACTGTCCTTAATGGTCCAGTCACTGCCCTTAATGGTCTAGTCACTGTTCTTAATGGTTTAGTCACTGTTCTTAATGTTCCAGTCACTGCCCTTAATGGTCTAGTCACTGTTCTTAATGGTTTAGTCACTGTTCTTAATGTTTCAGTCACTGTCCTTAATGGTCCAGTCACTGCCCTTAATGGTTCAGTCACTGTTCTTAATGGTCCAGATACTGTTCGTAGTGGTCCAGTCACCTCTGTTAATGATAGGTCCACCGCACTAAAACGAGCCAGAAATCTAAATAATGAGGCCGTCCAGGTTATAAATCTCCGAGACACGCAATAATAAAGAATTTAAATGCAAAGCATAGTCCTTTTAATTGATGATAAAATTCCCTCACATCAGCCATCCTAGGTAGGAACCATGCGCCCAGTTTTCCCCAGAAAGTCTGACCATGGGCCACGAGGAGCGGCATAAACATACCGAGGACTTAATAAGCATACCGTAGACAAAAAAATATCAGTTCCGAGACGGGTTTAGACTTGGAATCTTTGCCTGGGAGTATAACGTGCTGGCAGCTGAAGCATCGCTTCCTCCAGTGGTTCAAAAAAAAAAAAATCCTGAGTTCTCGACAACGTCAATGTTTTAACATTGTGGCCAGCAGGATGCTCGGGGGGAGAAATATGTCAGCCTGTCATGCCCAGTGTGAAGCATGGAGTCAGATTTTTGTTTATTAATCTTTTTTTTTTAAATTCTAAGGACCTGGTGACCGTGTTAGAGACAGAGGATTAATAAAATATACTTGGATATATTAGACTCATTAGGCTCATATCTTGGCTCTGTCAAATACAGTAACGCCTTGAGATAAGTATATTCAGGGAAACGACAAAATTGTTAGAAGAAAATCAACAAACTTAACTAGCCATCACGATACAAAAAAAAAAAAAATGGGGTATGAAGTGAACTTAAGCAGTGGACAAGCTAAGCCAGACATCTGGAGAGGTTATGTAAATAGGAATGATTGAGTATCCGTCCTGAAAAGCTTATGAACATACTGATAGACTACAAAATGTTCGTCCTCTGTGGTATAAGACGCACACACACACACACACACGGCGGGGCCAGGAGCTGAGTCTCGACCCCTGCAACTACAATTAGGTGAGTACACACACACACACACACACACTATAGACTAAGGACCTCATTCAACGAGAAAGACCTGAGAGTAAGCATAGTGTCAAGCCTATCACCACAGGCGATAGGCTTGACACTAGGTGTTTCCCCACGTTACTAATTGCAAGATCATTATTGATGTAATCATTGATCAAGTTATTTCCTTCTACACAAGCCAGGTTTTCCCTGAGTTTGTGTTCTGCTGAGCGAAAATTTGGGATCTACTTCATCATTCCTATCATATTTCTATGTAACATGTAAAGCTATAGATGTGTCATCACTTGCGCCAAACTCTTTTGTGTTCTCTAGATTATTTACGGGGATCTTCTTGTCTGTCAGAACTAGGTCCATCAGTTGTTACCTCTAGTTGGTACTGTCGCAAACTGCTTTCAAAAACGGTCCTGGACAACCTCTGGGAAGTCGCTGGACTCAAAATTCCCAGTTAAAGAGTTCCAGGCAATATGGCTTCAAAACTTGACATATTTTGAAGCTTTAATAATTTCGTCCCAAAGCGGTTTTCCATGGTTGCTTTCTAATTTCTGGAGTTGGTATAATACACTTAAAATCAACTTCTGGTTGTTATCTGTAAATTGTATCCATATAGATTCTGTGTCTGTTCCTTCAGTCTTTATATGTTGTTATACAACAATTTGAGTTTTCTCTGATATATAGCTCCACCCCATCCCCTTCTTGTTGTTTTTCATCATGGAATAATATAAACCTTTGAATATCATAACTGAACCCTTGAATGTGGCATTCAACATACATAGTACCATACTAAATGCTTACCATTCATCCAGAGCAACAAGGTGACTCCTGGACGCTTCTGGCTGTAATTAGATCTGTATAATAACTGGTACTTCCTTTGTGCTGGACAAGGCCTGTGGCAAGGCGTCTCTTGGTGTTGCCTTTGTGCTGACTGAAGCCTGTGGCAAGACTTTTATTAATTCTGTTTTTCTCTTCCTAGCTGCATCATGATGTGCTGTACTCTTCTGTAATCATTAAATAAAATTCAAAGGGAACTTCAGAGGAACGAATACACTGTAGATGTTCAATATATGCACCCCTGGAAGGAAAGCCAGGCTTCCTTCCAGCCTTCGGTATGAAGAGTGATAGATTATGCAGCTCTCGTTTAGGCCATTGATGTGACAGTATCCGGCATTCAGGAAGGTCAGTGTACAGAATCCAGCCTTCGGTCATTGATACAGGACCTTGCTGCACGAGTCATCGCTTCGTTGCTTTGAGAGACTTGAAGCCAGGTGGGATTTTGAGGTTTTTTTTTTTATCATCTGTTACTTTTTTCTCCCAGTCCTTTATATTCAATAAGAAACAATGGTTTCACATCTTTACTTGTTAATAGTACAAGTGATAGCGAGAGGGGCACTCATCCTGGAGACCGGGTTGAGTTCCCGCTTGTTAAAATCACTTTATGGCTCAAATTTCAGTCTGTTGATAAAGGTGTTTGGGACCAAATAACCGTGTTGCCTGGCGCCTGATTTTGACCACCAGTCTGGGCCTCAAATCTCATACGACAGATATGGGCATAACACAAAGATAAACGTGTGGATTATCTAGAAAAGGAACTAAGTTCGAGAAATGCAGAATAAGAAAACTGCGTGACTCTCCACATTACGATAGTGGCTGGAGGCTGGTGTAGATATTTCATTACTGAGAGATAAGGGAGAGTGAGGCCGGCAAGCGTGTGGTTCTGAGGACAGTGTTGCTTGAGGGAATGTTCAGAGCTGTAATGAAGGCGGGGTGAAGCATGTGTGGTGTGATGTGTGGCCCCATGCTTCCACTGCTGCTCTGCTGCTGCTGCTGCTGCTGCTGCTGTTTCCATTACTGATGTTGCTTCCACTGTTGATGCGGCTTCCACCACAGATGCCGCTTCCACAGCTGGTGTAGATGTTGCTTCCACGGCTGCTACTTCCACCGCTACTGCTGCTTCCACCGCTATTGCTGATACCTACACCACTGCTTGCCTCCCTGCTTGCCTGCCTTACTGAAGGGAGTGTACCTTAAAGTAATCGTTCCATCCCGACTCACCTCCCGTAAAGGTGAGTCGGGATGGTGGTGTCTGGGGGGACTTGGGCGTAAGAGGGGCGCGAAGATTGTAACTGCATGAAGAACGACCTTTGGTGTGTTGAGGCGGGAGTTCCACCTTACGCATAGTCTGGTTCTTAGGCTAACTCTTAAATTTATCTATATTGTAGCTATGTGCCCTTCTTGTGAGAGGAGGACTCTCAGTCATATTAAGGTGTACTCTATCTCTCTCCTCGGTCAGATGACCAAAAACTCCAGCTGTGGGTCATCATGTGACTGAGACCCGCATCAGGAAACACTTGTCCTGTTTCCTAACAAACATTATACCTATCTCTCTCTCGCACATGCACACTATGTATGTATTTATATATGTGTGCATGTATCTCCCATGCCACACACACACACACACACATGTGCATGTATTTATGCGTGCATGTGTGTGTCTCCCAGGAAGGAATGTGGGTGGTAGCAGCAATTACGATATAGGAAGGAAGAAATACGTTGGACAACGTGGTGTTCAAGGTCAGACTGATCTTTACTACACTGCAGCCAGTAAATTAGTAGTGTAGCCAGGAGTAACTAGCGTAACTAGTAAGTTGTAAAGACTTTGCAACTTGAGGTGATATCTAACATCTCGTGGAAATAGCACCAGGAGACGTATAACAGCCTGGTTACTGTCTTTCGTGAACTTGGGTCACCAGGGACTGATACACCCAGATCAGTCAGTCATTGTCTTTCTTTGCTAAACAGGTGTATATGGTTATGAGATTTTAAATACGGCTGTGTTGGCTAAGTGGTCTCCTACAGGTGGTGTTTTTACTTGGTTACATCTGTGTTGTACAGTAATACCAATGTAACACCTGTCATCACATCTTATGATGTGATATGGTACGGGGCAAACCGGAAAGTCAGCGGAAGGATTTTTTGGTCATTAGTGACCGAAAGTTTTCGGTTAGATGGCAAAACAAAAAAAAATCTGGTTTTAGTCACGATTACGTCATATGATTACTCACTGAGTGGGTCATCGATGCACAGAAATTTTCCCATAACTCATGACAAACTTAAGTACCACTGCTGAGCGATGATTTAGAGAATTTAGTTCCATGTATGGGTAGTATTTACTGTTGTTGACTTTAAGAGCTACTACGACTTGTTCCATATTGGCCTAATGGTGATATTTGGGGAAGTTTGGCGTGTGTGGTATTGATCGCTACTCCTAGTGTCCTTGGCTTAAAAAATCCCCAACGCTAGGTGAAGAAAGAAAATAAAACAGAATTTTCAAACATGTACAATGGTCCCTGAGGCCAAAAACCTGGTCTCAGCAAAAAGTGGACCATTTAAACTTCGTTGCCCCTAAACTGAGTGAGTGGCTTTCTCAGAGCCATAGAATATCCGCAGACGGGAAAAGAAAGCGGTGAAGAATCGGTCATAATAATTCCGTTGCTGGAAGCGCTGTATGACCCCTTCGGGATTATCATTTCCGTTAAATGATAAATAAAAATATAAAATAAATATCATGGTTGGAATAATTCATAAAAAAAGTCAACTCTTGAGAGGAAACTTTAGACGACGATTCCGTCCGTCCTTAACTATTATAAAAAAATATATACTTGATGATTAAATATACAAAGGAACCTAGACTTTGAAAGCCCTTTATATAAAAGGGCAATTACCAGTAGGCTGTTACCTGTTTTAGAGGAAACAAGCTTCTCAAAAAGCTGATAAACCAGGCTCTTTGAGACTCGAATCTTAATTTATGAAATTAGAGTTTCATATTTTAAGATTCGTTTTGTTGGAATAAAGACAACTAGCACCAACAGCCTGTGACTGACCAGACTATCAACCTGGACCAGGCAGCGGCTGGTTACATGTTGGCGTTTAAAGCCTGTCGACTGCTCGGCTGCATGTAAGATATTCACCGCCATTCAAGAATATTTTAGTCCGTATAGTAGAGATTAGACTCTCAGTATATATACACAACGAGACATGCACCTCACGTTGTATTTATTCTGGGTGTGATAACCTTCGGAATCATTAACAAGTAGACTGTCAGGGGTGGCGTCCTCCGGGAATAAATAATTTCAGTGATATTCTTCTCATCTTGACGCCCAGGTTTGGAATGGTCTTGATGACCAGCCTGGTCTTGACAGCAGAGTCTGGCACGGTGTCGATCATAAGAACATAAGAAAGGAGGATCACTGCAGCAGGCCTGTTGGCCCATACTAGGCAGGTCCTTTACAATCCATCCCACTAACAAAACATTTGCCCAACCTAATGCTACCCAAGAAATAAGCTCTGATAACTCTATCCACTCACTTACAAGTCCCACTCAAATCCAACCCCTCTCACTCATACATCTATCCAACCCAAATTTGAAACTACCCAAAGTCCCAGCCTCAATAACCCAACTAGGCAGACTGTTCCACTCATCAACAACCCTATTTCCAAACCAGTACTTTCCTATGTCCTTTCTAAATCTATTACTGCGGGTTCTCTCTTGGAGAGATATTCTCAAGACCTTATTAATATCCCCTTTATTAATACCCATCTTCCACTTATACACTTCGATCATGTATCCCCTCATTCTTCGTCTAACAAGTGAATGTAATTTAAGAGTCTTCAATCTTTCTTCATAAGAAAGATTTCTAATGCTGTGTATTAACTTGGTCATTCTACGCTGAATGTTTTCTAATGAATTTATGTCCATTCTGTATGGTCAGGACTAGTGTGATCTTAACGACTAAGTCTGGTATGGTATTACTGAGACTCACGAAATCGTAATGACACGATTGCAAACAAACCATACCCCGGCCGGGATTGAACCCGCGGTCAGAGAGTCTCAACCGCGGGTTCAATCCCGGCCGGGGTATGGTTCGGTATTAATGACCATTTTCCTACACGGCTACTTAATTTGTATTCAGTACTGCGGACTTGACGAGCAAATTATCGATAACTGGATAAAACCTCTAAAAATTATCGTTGAGGATTTCATCGAAATTTCAAATATTTTGAAAAAAGTATAAAAAAAAAATGCATTTTATGCCTCACGATAAATGCCTCACGTTATCTAAATGGTGATGTATCAAAGAATCGTTTATACCGATGTTGTTTCATGAAAATATATATTATTATTTCAGTTTTGTATCGCAAATTCTCTTTAAACGGAGGCCTCACTATTAATATGGCGAAACGCAAAACCCGTTGGGGGTCATGCAGTGCCTGAAGAATGGCAGGTAACCACGTTTGATTCAAGGAAGGAGAGGATAGCTGTAATTCCCTAGATCAAGAGCCATTCACCATCAAAGCCCTTCCTTTAAAAGAGACACAGGTTTAGCATAATTACCCCCTCCCCCCACTAAATTAAGTCCTCACTTAACGCCGTCGATAGGTTCTTGGAAACTGCGACTTTAAGCGAAACGACGTATAACTAAACCACCTCACTGTCCATTGTCAAACCTCTTTAAAACTTCTAATTTTGTTTCTAATGTCACATTTTTTCTCTGTTTTTTTTTTTTTTGTGACCAGACATCATGAGTGCGCAGTGCTGCTGTAGCACTCGTTGCAACACGGTTAAGTCAAGGAAAAAATGTTTGCTAAGCTAAAATTATAATGAGCGCCTCCTACCACCAGGCAGTTCATAAACAAACAATAACAAATATGGCGGACTCGCTGAACACTTTCGTACCGCATCGTTGATTGTTGTATGATTATCGCATGCTTTACGAATTTTTATTTTTTAAGGAGTGTAGGGGTAAGCCAGCGGAAGGCCTCGGTCAGATGGCCAAAAGCTCCAGTTGCGGGTCATCATATGACTAAGACCCGCATCAGGAAACATTTGTCTTGCTTCCTGACAAACCTTACCTAACCTAACCTAACTTTCTCTCAGCTTGTATGTGTTATTGGTTTAATCCCTATTCAGTATGCTTCTACAAGTCTTATATGTGTGGACCGGTAAGCCAGCGAAAGGTCTAGGACAGATGATCAAAAGCTCCATCTGCGGGTCATATGTCTAAGACCCGCGTCAGGAAACACATGTCCTATTTCCTGACGAATCTTACCTAACCTGTTCCTGTCCAGGAAATAAAGTATTTGGTGGTAAAAAGAGGATACCATGCATCATTATTGACCCTCATGCAGTCGATAGGCTTTAATCCCATTAACGAACTCAGTGCACACAGGATATATACAGCTAGACGTGAAAGTTAAGACACTTGTGCAACATCTGGTTATCTTTATTGTAGACGTTTCGCCATCCAGTGGCTTTATCAATACAGATTCTTGGACATAATAAGAAATCAGAGGAACTATATACAAAAGATGAGGTAATCAGTCCCTCAGCCTTGGAGGTGGTGTTTACAGCACCGTGGGTGTAGAGATTCTGATTTCTTATGTCCTAGAATTTGTATTGATAAAGCCACTGGATGGCGAAACGTCTACAATAAAGATAACCAGATGTTGCACAAGTGTCTTAACTTTCATCTTGTCGGTATTGTATACCTGTCTTGTACAACAACTAGACGTGTATGTCTCAGCGTACATATACCGAGAGTTTACTTTAATCTGCATTTTAAAAATGAAAATATTTCTTGTCTAGTGATGAGCAGGTTACATGCAGCCTTAATAACTCTCGTATAGTCAATAGGCTTTCAACACAATTAACCAACCAAGTCGTTATATAAACGTTTTGTGAAGTTAAATACCATCACCATACTGGGATTCAAGTGAAATTTTATGATAATTTTATAATGATTGTAACTCGCTAATCAAATATTCAGTATATTCTTACTAATCTATGGATGGAAATTATAATCTCTGGCGGCTTGCAGCACGATGCCAGGTGTACGATAATAAACAAGAAAATGATGTAAGATAATCGGCTTTGATTTTTAGTCACCATGTATATAACAAGTGGTCATTGTGTATGTGAGATCTATTTTAATAATAATAATCTTTATTTCTACAAGTACGTGATACAGACCTAGCTGATATTATTAGCATGCAGTATAGAAAGTCCCTGGTTATGCAGAGCATTTCTGGCAACTTAGGTTAATCTTCCCCGCGATGCGACCCACAACAGTCGGCGAACATCCAGGTTCCTTCTTACTGCTATGTGAACACGGGCAGCAGGTGTTAGGAAACATGCTCATCAGGTGGATGGGGATATGTAGGGAAGCATCGTAGCAGCTGTTCATCCAGCAGTAAATAAGTACCTGATCGATAGTTGACTAGTCTGGGTCGCATCCCGGTATAGAACGCGAAAGGATCTCAATGAAAGTAAGCCACACTGCTCAGGTTTTTATGAACCATACCACGGGCGGGATTTGAACCCGCGGTCAGAGAGTCTCAAAACTCCAGCCCGTCGCGTTAGCCACTAGACCAGCTAGCCACAATAAGATTCGTCCAACTAGGTATATTTCTACACCATAGGAAGGTTAGCATAGGCACCACTGTGACCACAAATGCAAGTTTTTACAGACGAATCTCCAGCTAAAGTGGCCGTGACGAACTCTAGCTCAAGTCCCCTCACTGCCGTCAACATGACTCACGAAATCGTAATGACACGATTGCAAACAAACCATACCACGGGCGGGATTTGAACCCGGGGTCAGAGTCTCAAAACTCCAGACCGTCGCGTTAGCCACTGGAGATTCGTCTGTAAAAACTTGCATTTGTGGTCACAGTGGTGCCTATGCTAACCTTCCTATGGTGTAGAAATATACCTAGTTGGACGAATCTTATTGTGGCTAGCTGGTCAAGTGGCTAACGCGACGGTCTGGAGCTTTGAGACTCTCTGACCGCGGGTTCAAATCCCGCCCGTGGTATGGTTTGTTTGCAATCGTGTCATTACGATTTCGTGTGGCAGATTTTTATGGGTTGCCTGGGTTATCGCCCTCTTGAAATTTGTACAATTTAAATTGATCATGCAGACCATATTGAACAGCTACCATGTTGCCGCGAATCATTTTTTATTTAGTGCAAATTGGGACACGAAGGCAGAGAGCCATTATAGTGCAAAAGTCTGTGGGTAGAGATGGACCAGTTGCAGAGATATGAACTGATATACAGAAAGCCTCCAAAGTGGTGGGCGTAGGTTTCGAAAAAATACGGGCTCTCACTTTTCGGAACCTACGGTCTTGAACAAAGCTGTATATATCTTTTTCTTTCCGTGGTGGAGTGGGTGCAGCTGAAGTGTTTGTGAGCAGTGTTTCAGGTATTGGTGTTAGAGCTTTGAATAATGACGTTCGTGCAGCTGGGTGGTGCACCCCTACTGAATTATCGGGGCACTCTAGTAGAGTTTAATTTCCTAGTTAATTCATTACTGTGGAGGACAGGAAGGCCGGAAAGGCATTCTGAAAGGCTGTAGGTATACCCAGTTCACCTAGTGTGACTAAGTGTGGTTTGCACCCACTGTGAGGCATCCAGAGAAGGGCTTATAACTTTTTTAAATATGGGCTTCAGATAGATATCATAATCACTTAATCTGAGGCTGATGAGAGAAGGGAAACATTGTAAACAGTTAGTTAACTTAAGGAGTCACAGACATGAGCGATAAAAAGACAATGTTAGATCAGTATACATAAATAACCTTCACTTAGGAGGGAGAAGCTTACGGCGACTTTGACCATTTACAAAGTCACACTGGTCAAAGTCAGACCGAAACGTCGTTGTAAACTCCTCTCTCCTATGTGCGGGTTGTTTGTGTATCCAATCACAGTATTGCGCCTTTTTGTTTTTCTAGATCAGTATTTCAAATCCGGTCTTTCAGCCTCTAAGTTCTGAGATTTTTTTCCTAGAATCAAATCAAAGGCTTTAGAGCCAAGAGGAGCTCCAATGAAAGTACTGTCAACGGGGTTGACAGTACCACAACTGTCAACGGGGTCAACGCCTCGCACCCCTGTCAAGGTGACTGTGATCAGATCAATGATATCTTCCGTGAACGTACGTCGCATTTGCAGAAACTAAAAGACATATATGCAGATAAAGTGTTTATTGTAACGCAGTTTCGCTTCGTGTAAAGCGAAACTTTGTGATAATAAAAACTTGACCTGCGTGTGTCTTTTACTCCTATGTAACAAAATTTCGAACCCGTAAACACATCTGCAATTAATGGCATTTTCGTACGTCTTTCTAAGTTAATTATTTTGATATTTATATTTGTTTCATCCCATAAATATAATCTATATTAAAAATTTCAAACACCCAGTTAAGTATTTAGAAATAAAGAGTATACTTTATAATCACTATTTATTTCTATGGTTAATAATTTAAAAAATTTTTATTGATAACAAAATCATGAAAACGGAAACCTGTGATTATCGAGATTTTGTTTATCATGAATTCACGGATAATACGAAAAAGGTTAGTAGATTATCAGTAGGAATGAATGTTGTTCACGACGCTACAGTAAATATTTAGGGAAGTGTTGGATGGATGGATGGCTGTAGCTTTCTAGTCTGGCTGAAGGTCTTTAACCCTTTGACTGTCGAAAGGCCCAATCCTGAAGTGTCTCCTGGTGTCGCAAAATATTCGAAAAAAAAAATTTCTTGTGAAAATGTTAAGATTATTTTTCTGAATGTTTTAGTTCAAAAAAAGAAAAATTCCCATCAGTACTTACCCAGATATACAGGTATGAAGTTTGCAGAAAATGAGCCGCATATGGCAACAGCGGCGACTGCCGCTCACCTGGTAAACTTTGGTTTACTTGTATTTGAAGGTTTGTTGTTTTTTCACTATTTTATTTTTTCACATAACTTATGTGGCCTATGAGACCAAAGTAAGGTGCAATGTACATATATACACTCGTTGTATACAACACAATAAGCACACAAACATAATTATCAATATATTGTTTACAAAACTTGTTTACAAAAACAAACACAAGAATTTTTTTATTACTTTTGTTCTATAATATATATACCAATATACAGTCACTGGACATGTTTCTAGAAGTTCTGCAGCTTGTGGAACTCTGTGAAACATCTTGTCATACACAATGGTGTTTTACACTCTCACACATAAAACCAGTGTGTGTGCATTTTTGTGGAAGTTTTTTTTTTATGTGCAAAGACAAAATACCTCGTCTGAGCAGTTTTCTTCAAAGTATTAGCAGGCAGTTGTGTTATGTAGTTATGCTAGGTAAATGGTCGTCTGTCATCATTCCTTCCTGCATTCCTTTCCTGCATTCCTTTCCTACCTTCCTTCCTACATTCCTTCGTCTTTCCTTACTTTTTTCCTTCCTTTGATCTCGTCCTTCCTTCATTCCTGCCTTCCATTCTTCCTTCTAGTTTCTATAATATATATAAACATATATAGTCACTAGATGCTTTCATATAACTGCTATTATCTTCGTTCAGCAAGCTTGTCTTGTGTGCAAGTGTGTGGCTTATAATTGTTTTGAGTCAGGAGTCAGCAGCTGTCAAAATGACATATTGTCTCATTACTCACTCCCCCTCCTGCCTGTTAAAACAATGGGGTCGGATGCTGCTTCCCCTCCATTCTATCTAATTATCTTTCTCCCTCATTCTATCTCTTTCAATCTGTCTCTCTCTTTCTCTCTGTCTGTCTATCTCTGGCTCACAGGTACACATAAATACAAGTATACATAGTGTAAATTACCTAGGATAACCCAAAAAATCCAGACAGAGTGCTATACTCTGCTTGAAGATGTGAGTAAACGTGATGACGCAGTCTTGTGGCTCTCTCTGAGACAGAGAGCTAGACAGATAGACAGGGAGCTTGGCAGACAGACAAATAGACAGACAGAAATGTTTGTGTACCAGGGAAGTTTGTGACCAGGGAAGTGGAAACTTTCGAACTTAAGTTAAATGACTCTTACAGGAACCAAGAGAGACAGGAGGAGCTTAAAGCTATTAGTCAAATTGAAAGAAATTCAAAATACTTCTTTTCATATGCCAAAAACAAGGCAATTACCACATCTAGTATCGGGCCCTTACTCAGACAGGATGGGACTTACTCAGACAGGATGGGACTTACTCAGACAGGATGGGACTTACTCAGACAGGATGGGACTTACTCAGACAGGATGGGACTTACACAGATGACAACAAGGAAATGAGTGAAATATTGAAATCCCAGTACGACTCTGTGTTTAGTGAACCACTAATCGGTCTGAGGATCGACGACCCAAATGATTTCTTCATGAATGAGCCTCAAAACTCCATAAATGTATGCCAGATTTCCGACATTACCCTAACTCCGATAGATTTCCAAAAAGCCATTGACAACATGCCCATGCACTCAGCCCCGGGCCCAGACTCGTGGAACTCTGTTTTCATTAAGAACTGCAAGAAACCCCTCTCGCGTGCCCTAAGTACACTATGGAGGAGGAGCTTAGACATGGGTGAAATTCCACAGTCACTTAAAACAACGGATATAGCCCCACTCCATAAAGGTGGTAGCAAAGCATTAGCTAAGAACTATAGACCAATAGCTCTGACGTCCCACATCATAAAAATCTTTGAAAGAGTGCTAAGAAGCAGGATTGCAAATCACCTGGATTCCCAAAATCTGCACAATCCAGGGCAACATGGGTTCAGGGCAGGTCGCTCCTGCCTCTCACAACTACTGGATCACTATGACATGGCCTTGGATGCACTGGAAGAAAATCAGAATGCAGATGTAATATACACAGACTTTGCAAAAGCATTTGACAAATGCGATCATGGCGTAATACGGTATCATGGGATCATGGCGTAATACGGTATCATGGGATCATGGCGTAATAGGGTATGATGGGATCATGGCGTAATACGGTATCAAACACGGTATCTCCTATGATATATATATATATACCGCGACAGTCAAGGGGTTAACAACGTACCACTCAGGACAAGTACCTCCAGAGAAGTAGAGGTACTCTTCACATACACACATACACACACACACACACACACACACACACACACACACACACACACACACACACACACACACACACACACACACACACACACACACACACACACACACACACTAGCAAAAAAAAAAAACATTAAAATATTTGATGTATAAGACCCCAGCCACCTGCTGCCTCAGTTAAGATATATTATTACAAATTTTCTGCGCTAACTTACAACTTACTCGTTGGCGCCCAAACCAAAAATCTTGCCTTGTTAGAAGTAGAAATGTTCTTAATGATATATAATGACATACATGGCAGTTATTGATGGACTGTTTGGATGAGCCACCTGGGGCTAGGTGGCTGACTGGCTCTAGGTTGCGGTAGCTGGCTTGTTCTCTCTCTGTCTGTCTGTCTCTGTCTCTGTCTCTCTCTCTCTAAGATAAGATTTTGTTCGGATTTTTAACCCCGGAGGGTTAGCCACCCAGGATAACCCAAGAAAGTCAGTGCGTCATCGAGGACTGTCTAACTTATTTCCATTGGGGTCCTTAATCTTGTCCCCAGGATGCGACCCACACCAGTCGACTAACACCCAGGTACCTATTTGCTGCTAGGTGAACAGGACAACAGGTGTAAGGAAACGTGTCGAAATGTTTCCACCCGCCGGGAATCGAACCCGGGCCCTCCGTGTGTGAAGCGGGAGCTTTAGCCACCAGGCCTCTCTCTCTCTCTTTCTCTCTCTCTCTCTCTCTATCTCTCTCTCTCTCTCTCAAATGCTTCCTGTCAACATGCAAACTCATTTAATACTTAACGCAATTTATTTTTGCAATATGATCATTATTTACAAGCTAATTAATCCTTTCTCAATCACTGCACTTTCCTCCATCCCTCCCTCCACATCTACCCCCTGCCTCCCCGATTATTAAATTCTCTCCCCCCCTCACTTTTCCCCTCCCTCCACATCTACCCCCTGCCTCCCCGATTATTAAATTCTCCCCCCCCTCACTTTTCCCCTCCCTCCACATCTACCCCCTGCCTCCCCGATTATTAAATTCTCTCCCCCCCTCACTTTTACCCTCCCTCCACATCTACCCCCTGCCTCCCCGATTATTAAATTCTCTCCCCCCCTCACTTTTCCCCTCCCTCCACATCTACCCCCTGCCTCCCCGATTATTAAATTCTCTCCCCCCCTCACTTTTCCCCTCCCTCCACATCTACCCCCTGCCTCCCCGATTATTAAATTCTCTCCCCCCCTCACTTTTCCCCTCCCTCCACATCTACCCCCTGCCTCCCCGATTATTAAATTCTCTCCCCCCTCACTTTTCCCCTCCCTCCACATCTACCCCCTGCCTCCCCGATTATTAAATTCTCTCCCCCCCTCACTTTTCCCCTCCCTCCACATCTACCCCCTGCCTCCCCGATTATTAAATTCTCTCCCCCCCTCACTTTTCCCCTCCCTCCACATCTACCCCCTGCCTCCCCGATTATTAAATTCTCTCCCCCCCTCACTTTTCCCCTCCCTCCACAGCTACCCCCTGCCTCCCCGAGTATTAAATTCTCTCCCCCCCTCACTTTTCCCCTCCCTCCACATCTACCCCCTGCCTCCCCGATTATTAAATTCTCTCCCCCCCTCACTTTTCCCCTCCCTCCACATCTACCCCCTGCCTCCCCGATTATTAAATTCTCTCCCCCCCTCACTTTTCCCCTCCCTCCACATCTACCCCCTGCCTCCCCGATTATTAAATTCTCTCCCCCCCTCACTTTTCCCCGCCCTCCACATCTACCCCCTGCCTCCCCGATTATTAAATTCTCTCCCCCCCTCACTTTTCCCCTCCCTCCACAACTACCCCCAGCCTCCCCGATTATTAAAATCTCTCCCCCCCTCACTTTTCCCCTCCCTCCACATCTACCCCCTGCCTCCCCGATTATTAAATTCTCTCCCCCCCTCACTTTTCCCCTCCCTCCACATCTACCCCCTGCCTCCCCGATTATTAAATTCTCTCCCCCCCTCACTTTTCCCCTCCCTCCACATCTACCCCCTGCCTCCCCGATTATTAAATTCTCTCCCCCCCTCACTTTTCCCCTCCCTCCACATCTACCCCCAGCCACCCCGATTATTAAATTCTCTCCCCCCCTCACTTTTCCCCTCCCTCCACATCTACCCCCTGCCTCCCCGATTATTAAATTCTCTCCCCCCCTCACTTTTCCCCTCCCTCCACATCTACCCCCTGCCTCCCCGATTATTAAATTCTCTCCCCCCCTCACTTTTCCCCTCCCTCCACATCTACCCCCTGCCTCCCCGATTATTAATTTCTCTCCCCCCCTCACTTTTCCCCTCCCTCCACATCTACCCCCTGCCTCCCCGATTATTAATTTCTCTCCCCCCCTCACTTTTCCCCTCCCTCCACATCTACCCCCTGCCTCCCCGATTATTAATTTCTCTCCCCCCCTCACTTTTCCCCTCCCTCCACATCTACCCCCTGCCTCCCCGATTATTAATTTCTCTCCCCCCCTCACTTTTCCCCTCCCTCCACATCTACCCCCTGCCTCCCCGATTATTAAATTCTCTCCCCCCCGCACTTTTCCCCTCCCTCCACATCTACCCCCTGCCTCCCCGATTATTAAATTCTCTCCCCCCCTCACTTTTCCCCTCCCTCCACATCTACCCCCTGCCTCCCCGATTATTAAATTCTCTCCCCCCCTCACTTTTCCCCTCCCTCCACATCTACCCCCTGCCTCCCCGATTATTAAATTCTCTCCCCCCCTCACTTTTCCCCTCCCTCCACATCTACCCCCTGCCTCCCCGATTATTAAATTCTCTCCCCCCCTCACTTTTCCCCTCCCTCCACATCTACCCCCTGCCTCCCCGATTATTAAATTCTCTCCCCCCCTCACTTTTCCCCTCCCTCCACATCTACCCCCTGCCTCCCCGATTATTAAATTCTCTCCCCCCCTCACTTTTCCCCTCCCTCCACATCTACCCCCTGCCTCCCCGATTATTAAATTCTCTCCCCCCTCACTTTTCCCCTCCCTCCACATCTACCCCCTGCCTCCCCGATTATTAAATTCTCTCCCCCCTCACGTTTCCCCTCCCTCCACATCTACCCCCTGCCTCCCCGATTATTAAATTCTCTCCCCCCCTCACTTTTCCCCTCCCTCCACATCTACCCCCTGCCTCCCCGATTATTAAATTCTCTCCCCCCCTCACTTTTCCCCTCCCTCCACATCTACCCCCTGCCTCCCCGATTATTAAATTCTCTCCCCCCCTCACTTTTCCCCTCCCTCCACATCTACCCCCTGCCTCCCCGATTATTAAATTCTCTCCCCCCTCACTTTTCCCCTCCCTCCACATCTACCCCCTGCCTCCCCGATTATTAAATTCTCTCCCCCCCTCACTTTTCCCCTCCCTCCACATCTACCCCCTGCCTCCCCGATTATTAAATTCTCTCCCCCCCTCACTTTTCCCCTCCCTCCACATCTACCCCCTGCCTCCCCGATTATTAAATTCTCTCCCCCCCTCACTTTTCCCCTCCCTCCACATCTACCCCCTGCCTCCCCGATTATTAAATTCTCTCCCCCCCTCACTTTTCCCCTCCCTCCACATCTACCCCCTGCCTCCCCGATTATTAAATTCTCTCCCCCCCTCACTTTTCCCCTCCCTCCACATCTACCCCCTGCCTCCCCGATTATTAAATTCTCTCCCCCCCTCACTTTTCCCCTCCCTCCACATCTACCCCCTGCCTCCCCGATTATTAAATTCTCTCCCCCCCTCACTTTTCCCCTCCCTCCACATCTACCCCCTGCCACCCCGATTATTAAATTCTCTCCCCCCCTCACTTTTCCCCTCCCTCCACATCTACCCCCTGCCTCCCCGATTATTAAATTCTCTCCCCCCCTCACTTTTCCCCTCCCTCCACCTCTACCCCCTGCCTCCCCGATTATTAAATTCTCTCCCCCCGTCACTTTTCCCCTCCCTCCACATCTACCCCCTGCCTCCCCGATTATTAAATTCTCTCCCCCCCTCACTTTTCCCCTCCCTCCACATCTACCCCCTGCCTCCCCGATTATTAAATTCTCTCCCCCCCTCACTTTTCCCCTCCCTCCACATCTACCCCCTGCCTCCCCGATTATTAAATTCTCTCCCCCCCTCACTTTTCCCCTCCCTCCACATCTACCCCCTGCCTCCCCGATTATTAAATTCTCTCCCCCCCTCACTTTTCCCCTCCCTCCACATCTACCCCCTGCCTCCCCGATTATTAAATTCTCTCCCCCCCTCACTTTTCCCCTCCCTCCACATCTACCCCCTGCCTCCCCGATTATTAAATTCTCTCCCCCCCCTCACTTTTCCCCTCCCTCCACATCTACCCCCTGCCTCCCCGATTATTAAATTCTCTCCCCCCCTCACTTTTCCCCTCCCTCCACATCTACCCCCTGCCTCCCCGATTATTAAATTCTCCCCCCCTTACTTTTCCCCTCCCTCCACATCTACCCCCTGCCTCCCCGATTATTAAATTCTCTCCCCCCTCACTTTTCCCCTCCCTCCACATCTACCCCCTGCCTCCCCGATTATTAAATTCTCCCTCCCCCTCACTTTTCCCCTTCCTCAATATCTAGCTGCTACCTCCCCGATTATTAAATTACCTGTCCCTTCCCCCCTTTCCCCTCTCCCTCCCTGCCTCTTTCACGCATGCCAGAGTTTAACAACCGCTGGAGGAGTCACAATACTGCCACCTATCAATTTAGCGAGGATTAGGCTAGAAGGTGTCAATGTATAACGTTTAAACCTCTTTCTTGCCTTAAGGAACTTGACTTAACCTTCCTTTCCTTGGGTCAAACTTGAGTGCCTCTCATTCCTCAGGCGCTGTATAACCCTTTCGGATTTAGCACTTCCCTATCCATATAAAAATTACAGTAATATCATTTAAGGGTGGATTAGGCTTGGTGTTGGCACAAGTCTTGGACCAAAGAAGCGGAATTCAGTGCTTGAATCCCAGAGATGTTGATTTTTACTTGTAAATTTGGATATATTTTAATTGGGACATTTTATCTTGGGAAATATTAGTTAAAACATCTTTAATTTAAAAGTTTTTTTATCCGAGTTGGTCATTTTAAACTAGGCGTTTTGAATTTAGGGTAATTTGTGTTATGAAATATTTGGTATATTTTAAGCTAGGGAATGTTGGATTTGCAACGTTTAGGCTACGAATTAGAGGATAGGATATTATAGAAAAGAATGCGTTGGATATAAGGCATATTTAGGGTGTGTTTCGCTATGAAAAGGGACGATACTTCAAGGAAAAATTTTTTTTTTCTTTCTTAAGTTTTCCTCTACTTGTATTTAATATCTTTCTTTCGATAAAGACAATGTTCATAACGTTAAATTAAAAATTAGAAGCGAGCACTTAACAATAAACGAAAACAATGACGTTTTATTAATTCTGACATATTTACAAGGATCCCTTTAGAGGAAACGGAGGCGGAAAGGGGAGTACCATGATGGTGGTTAGGTGCCATGAGGCTCAGGTTAGGGTGTGTAGGAGAGAGTGAGATTACTTTCGAGTAAAAGTAAGCTTTAGATAGGGATGCGTAGTGTCACCATGGTTGTTTAACATATTTATAGATGGGGTTGTAAAAGAAGTAAATGCTAGGGTGTTGGGGAGAGGGGCAGGATTAAATTATGAGGAATCAAATACAAAATGGGAGTTGCCACAGTTAATTTTTGCTGATGATACTCTACTTTTGCTAGATTCTGGAGGTTGTAAAGGATGATGGACGAGTTTTGGAGGGTGTGTAAAGGAAGAAAGTTGAAAGTGAAACAGATAAGAGTAAGATGATGAGGGTATCGAACGAGTTAGGTAAAGAAAAACTGGATATCAGATTGGAGGGAGGGAGTATAAACGAACAGAATGTATTCAGACATTTCGCCTATTTTTACTGGGAAGTAATCTCCCTCTCTCCTACTACACACCGTAACCTGAGCCTCACTATCCTCATAAAAACTCTTTACAGCATTTAGTAACTTGCTACCTATTCCGTACACTTCCAACATCTGCCACATTGCTTCCCTATCCATCCTATCATGCCTTTTCTAAATCCATGAAAGCAACGAAAACTTCCCTACTTTTATCTAAATATTGTTCACTTGTATGCTTCCATGTAAACACTTGGTTTATACATCTCCTACCTCTTCTAAAGCCTCCTTGTTCATCTGCGAGCCTGCTCTTCGTCTTACTTCTAATTCTTTCAATAATAACCCTACCATACACTTTACCTGGTATACTCAGTAAACTTATTCCCCTATAATTTTTACACTCTCTTTTGTTCCCTCCCCTTTATATAAAGGAACTATACACGCTTTCTGCCAATCCCTAGATACCTTCCCCTCTTTCATAAATTTATTGAACAAAAGTACTAACCATTCCAATACCTCCAACTCCCCCTCAACTAACTCCCCTATTTTGTTTTGAACTGTCAAATCCATTCGTTCCCTAGGCTTTCTTAACCTATTTATCTCCAGAACTTTAATCTTTCTCGGCAGAATTTGTTGACAGCACCTCATTCACTCCGTCATTTGTTCTCCTTTTTGCATTCCTTCACCACTCTTCTCTTTTTTCTCCATATACTGCTCTCTCCTTGTATCACTTCTACTTTACAAAAACCTCTAATAAGCGAACATTTTCTCCCTTATCACACCCTTTACTTCTTCACTCCACCAATCACTCCTCTTTCCTCCCCCACCCACCCTCCTATATCCAGAAACTTCTGCTCCGTATTCTAACACTGCATTTTTAAAACTATCCCACCCCTCTTCAACCCCCGCACTACCTATATTCTCACTAGCCCACCTCTCTCCGTATATATATATATATATATATATATATATATATATATATATATATATATATATATATATATATATGTATATATATATATATATATATATATATATATATATATATATATATATATATATATATATATATATATATATATATATATATATGTCGTGCCGAATAGGCAGAACTTGCGATCTTGGCTTAAATAGCAACGCTTATCTTGCCATATAGGACAAGTGAATATTTGTGAATGCAATAATTTCGCCAAAATCATTCTGAACCTAACGAAAAAAATATATTTCACTGTGTTTGTTTAGTATGAAATTACTGTAACAAATCTAAAATATATTTGGTTAGGTTAGGCTAAAATAAATTGTTCTTGTTGTAATAAGGTTAGGTAAGTTTTCTAAGATACTTTTGATGCAAAAGTAAAAATTTTTACATTATCATTAATGAAAAAAAATACATCTTTAAATGTATAAGAGAAAATTTTAGAAAGGACATAATTTCAAATGAGTTCTTGCTAATTGACCAGTTTTACATATTCGGCACGACATATATATATATATACATATATATATATATATATATATATATATATATATATATATATATATATATATATATATATATATATATATATATATATATATGTATATATGTGTGTGTGTGTGTGTGTGTGTGTGTGTGTGTATGTGTGTGTGCTTGTAACAAAGGTTTAATGAACACTTGTCAGAGCTCAGTAATGACCGACATGGAGACAGAAACACAGGCGGTTGATTGAAGTATATGCTTACATATACTGCCCAGTGTACATACATTGAGAGATATACATCTCTCGCAGTACATGTGAAGATAAGTATCTCCCGGTGTATTATATACCAGAGAGGTGAGCTTGGGGGCAATATTTGTGGTTGGTGCCTGAAGACTGAGATCAAGAGTTACCAGTGAATGACGTGTAACACACAACCATCTTACGTAACGATGCTCAGAATATTCTTTCACCCTCACAAATTCTGTGTGGATTTCTCGCATACGGTTTGCAGCAAACAAATCGATTTATGTTAGGATACGTTAGATAAAGTTTAGTTACGTTAGATTATTCTGTCAGTTAACAATAATTATAACACACGACAACCTCAGTAAAGGCGATATAAATTTTTGATGGGCGAACAGAAAGCGAGGACCCACCAAGCACAGGAGACTCAAAGTCAGATAATCACTTAGCAGCTTAACGTAGCTTTAAAATAAACGTGACATACTATAAGGCCAAAATAAATCGTAAAAAACTACTTTCAATGGATTAAATAGTGTAAAGTAAAAGGACAGAAGTGCAACTAATGTGACATTTTTATTGTGGCAACGTTTCGCTCTCCAGGAGCTTTGTCAAGCCGTTACAAACAATAGATGGACACAGAGGGTATATATAGGCTTAGAGTGAGGTGTAATACTAGTGGTAGTAGTAGTAGTAGTAGTAATATAATTTGTAGTAGTAATAGTGGTGCCAGCGTTGGGTTTGCTATATGCATGGACCTCGGTTCGAGTCCCCCGTCCATTCTGCTGTGACATAACCAACCCATCTCAAGTCAGCCTTAATTTAGGTAATTTTTAGTTGTCACTGAAGTGTGATAAGTTTCACAACGTGGAGGAAATGTATTGGCAACGAGTAAAAATCCAGAGGATATCAACGAAGTTTATATTGGAAAAACATTTCTGTGTAGAGATTTATCAAATCATTTATTGATAAAGCTCTAGACAGCCAAACGTCGTCCTAATAAAATCATGTCCTTCAACTTATCTTTTTCCTCAGAATTTCATACTGAGTGAAAATAAAAGAAAATCGTCAGGTGCATATGAGATTGAAACTGAGGATGGCGCACTGAGGTGACTGACATTTTAGCGACAGTCGCCCCTCCTGGGAGGCTCCCTGATGCCTCTGGGGAAGACCTTTATACAAAGAACTGAATCACACCTGATTCCTTTCCATTTTCCGGGCTCTGTATGACCCCATGCGGGGTTAGAGCTTCCCCAAATATAATAATAATATGAATAATTGTCTACTAGAAGCTTAGTTATAATTACGGAGGAACAATATCAGTTAGGGGTCATAGGTCGCCATAGAAATAAAACGAAATTAGGCCTGAATGTGTGTGTATATATATATATATATATATATATATATATATATATATATATATATATATATATATATATATCAAACATTTCCTCAAAAAATAATTATAAAGCAAAATAACAGGGAAATACCCACGAAAGCAAAGCAGTGATAGGACAAGTATGTACAGTTTCTTAAATCTGCGGTGTTCTGAAAATAAAAACTGGCCGCCCCTTACATTAACCAGGACACAAGTGTGTACTCACCGTGCGAGCAGCAGTCCTCTCCTGGACTGAAGATGTTGCTAAAGATCGTGTGCTGATGCTCTTCCTTGATAAGTTTGACTGATATTAGAGTCTCTTTCAGTTTTTTCAGTGTTCTGAAAGTCCCAGTTTGATTCTGTTTTACGTTTTTCACGGGGGAGAAGGGAGAGGGCAGTGCGCTGAGGCGCGCACCAATTTAGTTTTGTAAGAGGCAATGAATTGTTGATAATTTGAATTATTTGAGGTTTTGATAGATTAAGAAGGATACCTTCCTCAGAGCAAGGCTAAACTTGCCAAGATGTGATTGAATGTCAGCTAATGTCTACCTCACTTGTGAGAACCTGACATTTAGACTTAGAGTTAGCGAGAAGTTTCTCTCGGACATCAGGAGGCTTTGATTGCCCTGACTTGAGGGTGAAGTCTTGTGAGTTTTGGAAAGTTTGAGATGGATGTTTATAAGTGGAAGGCGACGAGGCAGGAGAGAAGGCAGCAAGCGTCTCTCTGGACGGGTGTCGGAGACCCGAATGCTGGGTACCAGCACATACCCGCCCGCCATGCCCTCTCTCGCCCACAACACGCCCCCAGGAGCCTGCAAGGAGGGGCGGAGGCATGGATATATGAGTGGGGAGGTAAGGGGGGTAGATAACAGTAAGGGATAGGCGAGGGTACATTGTAAATGCACCAAGAAATATGTATCTTTGAGTGCATGTACACTTAGAGTGGATCTCAATGTACATACACCGAGAAATGCATTAAGATCACAAGAACCATGTGATATCTTCATATGGAACATAAGCACAGTGTAAAGCATTACTTCAAGTACCTGCGTGATCTCTCAAGTTATCAGGGAATAGTGAACAGTGAAGATCATGAGAACATTGTGGTTATAATGCACATCAAGAAATATATACTGTATATACCCACAGGTGGAAAATGATATACCAAATACAGTATAATGCGATCTTTTACTGCCAACGTTTAACCCACACTGTGGGGCTATTATCAAGTCACAAATAGTTCGAGATCTCTTTATGACTAGATTGTGTGGGCGAAACGTTGTCAATAAAGGATCGCATTATACTGTATTTCTCTTTTTTCATCGTGTTGGTATTTTATACCATTGTCTCCATACACAGAGGTGTATATACATCGAGAGGGATGTATCTGCTTATAAGGTGATTATTTACTTTAATCCCTATGCTGACAGGTTGACCACCTCTACTTGAATATTATAATTATAATAATAATAATAATAATAATAATAATAATAATAATAATAATAATAATAATAATAATAATAATAATAATATAAAACAGAATAAATCCCCAATAGAAACAATGACATAAATAGTGACCAGGACTAGACACAGAAAGACACGTCATGTCACAAGGAGAGAGAGAGAGAGAGAGAGAGAGAGAGAGAGAGAGAGAGAGAGGTCAACACAGGGATGACGGATGAAGGCAGATAATTATCTGTTATAACAGGGGGATGTGTTGTCCCAACAATCGACCATCTCACCCATGTTGTGTGTACAAGAAACTTACAGGTTACAAGACAAGCAGTAACACAGTGCACGCAACTAAAGGTAACATAGTATTACCATTCCACAATACAGTTCCTTCTGCATTTCATGATTGTTAGGTAACAAGAATCTTAATGGAAGTAGAATGATACGGAGTTAATGACTAATGAAACAGCTGTGTAGCCGAAACTTTAAACTTTGCTGTTAATGAAGGAATCCACTGCTCTTGCTTTTTTTTATTACATCGGCCATCTCCCACCAAGGGAAGGTCGTCCCAAAAAGAGGAAATACTGTCGCCAGCATTCATTCAATAGCTGTCTTGCCAAAAGTCCTCAGACGTTGCAATTTAAACGACCCTCCAGCACTCAAGACTATCGAGTGTCATTTAGATCATCGTCCCGTAGCTCGATCGCTAACGCACTCAGCTGACACACCGAGGTCGGGAGATCGAATCCCCGGTACGGCTGGAAAACGTTAGGTGTTTCCTTAAGACACCTGTTGTCCATGTTCACCCATCAGTATAAAATAGGTACTTGGGTGTTAGTTGACTGGTGTGGCTCGCATCCTGGGACAAAACTGACCTAATTTGCCCGAAATGCTTTACATAACAAGCGACTTTCTATATAGTAGTATGTCATTGACGTCAGCTAGACCTGTATACCTTGTACATGTACTTGTAGAAATAAAGATATATTATTATATTAAGTGTAATTTAGAGCATTACATCTGAGTATCATTTCTGTATCATTACATATAAGTGCCATTTAGATTATAACATATAAATGCTATTTAATCTAAGAATCTTAATGTTATTATAAAGGAAATATATATATATATATATATATATATATATATATATATATATATATATATATATATATATATATATATATATATATATATGCTTCCCCACCGTAAATAACATTAAACTATGCAGCCTTTTGTGAAGAAATTTCTTGCTCGTCCTTCTTCATCTCTCTATTGGTTCATCTGCACGATTGCTTGCTTCATTTGAATACTAAATTTGTGCGCTTGAACACTTGAAGATAGTTTGCACATCCAGAGGAAGGACGCTAGGGTGGCATTTGCTCATGGTGTCTCCATGTCAAGGAGTCTCGCCCTATGAACAATGGCTGCCATGAGAGCCGGCTTTGAGAAACCTTGTCCAGACATAATGTTGGATCTAAAACCAATAAAAGAAGACCCCAACTGCAGGGGGATCTCACCTACTACCCCCATTCCCGCCTCGGGTCCAGGGTAAGTGTCTGCATGTATTCTGGTGAAAATAATGGTGTTTCAAGGTCGCGTGACTGCCGTTGAGGTCAGAGTGTCTAGGTTCATGGACGAGTGAGGCCAGGTAGTGTGTTGATGCACTCCAGCGCTGCTGCTGCTGCTGCCTGGAGTGACAGCCAGCGCCAGCCCACGCCTGCGTGCACACAGTATCGCACACATATGTACACTGTAACACATGATAAGTTAGATGCATGTGCAACACTTGGGTATCTTTACTGAGGAAACATTTCGCCGCCACACAGTAGCTTCATCAGTACAATACAAAGGAAAATGGCGAAGATCAGAAGGAGTTTGAGGTAATCAGTCCGTCAATCTTCAAGACTGATGGACTGATTATACATCGACTCTAGGCTGAGGGACTGATTACCTCAAACCCCTTCTGAGCTTCACCATTCTCCTTTGTATTGGACTGATGAAGTCACTGTGTGGCGAAACGTTTCCTCAGTAAAGATACCCAAGTATTGCGTATGTGCATATATGTCTAATTCATCAACTTGTCGGTTCTCTGAACCATTTACCCACATCACTGTAACACAAACAAACACGTGTGCATAGTGAATCACTTAGGACAGGAGCTATGAACTAAATCTTCAAACATATCTAAGTAATTACACGCACACACAATAACACGCTTACGTGCACACGATATGACATGTGCACACAATAACACGCTCACGTTACATGATATGTTGTACATACGTATAACACCTGTACATACTACACACGTTCACGTGTACACAATATCACAGACAAGAACAAACAATATCTTACATAGATGTTAAAAAGAGCAGAATTACAAGGATATCAGGAAATATTTCTTCAGCCTGAGAGTGATCAGGAAGTGGAATGACCTGGACATTGAAGTGGTGGAAAGACGCTCCATATGTAGTTTTAAGGATAAGAATTAAAACCACACTAAGCTAGGAGGGAGTAAGTCTGGTTAGGTGAGGTTTGTCAGGAAAAAGGACAAGTGTTGCCTGACACGGGTCTTAACTAGTTATATGATGACCAGCAGCTGGAGCTTTTGGTCATCTGACCGAGGCCTTCCACTGGCTTACCCCTCCACCCCTTTAAAAATTAAGCTTATAATTCTAACTATTTTTATTATTAATAAACCTGGGGAGCGGCACATTAAGAAACTTGTGTTAACATTTTCAGAGATATCCTGAGCTAGTTGCACCTGCCGTTCTAGTTCTATCTTTTATTTAGTTATTCCTTCATAACTATCTTCTATTTTTTGCACTACACCTTTTATCTCTCTGTATCTCATCGTGTTTTTTTTTTTAGCCAGCTCCTGATCCGTCTCTCTCTTCTTTATTACATTAGCTTCCACTTGTCGAGGTTTCTGCGTGTGGGGAACTGCAGCCTTCATTGCTTTTATTTAATTTTTCGAAGTTTCATTTTCGTTAAATATTTTTTTCTGTCAGTCTTTCCGGCCTTGATTTTTATAGGTCAGTGGTAGACAATACCGACAAGTTGATGAATTAAACATAGGTGCTATATATGTGTCTAACTTATTTGCAGAGGAGATGCAACATTCCCCTGATGATAAGCAGGGGCGCCACGAGTGCAGTGAGACAACACAATAAGTGTCAGGGGCCCAAGAATGTTCAACTGCCTCCCAGAATACATAAGGGGGATTATCAATAGACCCTTGGCTGTCTTTAAGAAGGCACTGGACAGGCACCTAAACCATACCACGGGCGGGGATAGAACCCGCGATCAGAGACTCTCTGATCGCGGGTTCTATTCCCACCCGTGGTACGATTTGTTTGCAATCGTGTCATTACGATTTCTTGAGTCAGGTACCTAAAGTCAGTACCTGACCAACCGGGCTATGGTTCGTACGTCAGCTTGCGTGCGGGCAGCAGTAACAGCCTAGTTGATCAGACCCTGATCCACCATGAGGCCTGGTCTCAGACCGAGCCGCGGGGGCGTTGACCCCCGTTACCGTCTCCAAGTAAACTCCAGGTAGTCTGTCTAATTTACCTGACTTTGCTCCAGTTTAGTCATTTTGTTCATTCATTAATTGGTTATTATTTCTGCTGTTGTAAAATAATAGTCGTGTTTTGATCTGGTTTCCTTTGCCATCATGTAAACAATGGCCCGATATTCTTTTTTTCACTATTTTATTTTAATATATCAACCCATCCGTGCAAATCCCAAGTCAATTCATTAAATAAGGTTTTCAGAAAAATTCTTTGTGTTATTTAGGCTAGGCTAGATTTTTAGGATAGATTATCGTATATTAATAAAAAAATAACAACAACGCACTACCTCGCCAGTCAGTGAAGTATTACATAGAGACGATAAACAATTTGAAGTTCAAACAGTGTAGTCAGATAATCACTGTTTAAGACTCGTGGACAGTTACTCATTTAACTGTCTTAGTAACAGTGAAATATTCAATTAGGCTAAGATAATATACACGTCTTTTACCCTAGTCATTTTTTATACTAATTTTTATCGTCCATATTGTGGGACGCCACTCACATAGATTAATGAAACATTTGGGTATCTTTACTGTGGAAATTTTCCGTCAGTCAGTGGGTTCATCAGTTTAATACAGAGAAAAACATTGAAAAATGTGAAGGAGTCTGAGATAATCAGGCCCTCAGCCAGAAGATAATGTGTTCAGTCCATCAGTCTTTTATCAAAATTATGGAGTGAACACATCTTCTCCAGGCTGAGGGACTGATTACCTCAAACTTCTTCACATTTTCAACCTTTTTTCTCTGTACTGGACTGATGAAGCCAGTGACTGGTGAAACGTTTCCACAGTAAGATACACCAAGTGTTTCACAAGTGTCTTGTTAATCTACTTGTCGAAGAAAAATAAGGAGCACAATATGTACTTAGCTACTAGGTTCACTCTCTCCTGGCTTCGAGAGCCTTGTCGTACCTATTTTTAAAGCTGTGCATGGAGTCTGCTTCTACCACTTCACTCTCCAGTTCATTCTGCTTCCTGACTACTCTAAGGCTAAATAAATGCTTCCTAACATCCCTATGACTCATCTGAGTTTTCAACTTCTAGCTGTGCCCTCGTCTTTCTGTATGTAGTTGTTTCGTGTGTGTGTGTGTCAGTTACCAGTTGACAAAGGCACTTGTCATTAGACACTTGGCCTGGTTTGGGCATGTGTTTGTGTGTGCACGCGCACGTTTGTGAGCGTGTGCACACGGAAGTGTGAGTGTGCAAGTGTGAGTGCACAAGTGCGTGTGTGCACACAAGTGTGAATACGTGGGTGCGAGTGTATAAATTGTAGTGGAGGGGAGGTGGGGTAAGGGTTGTCTTAGGAAAGGATGGAGGGAGGGGGATAAAAGAGGTTTTGTGTGCAAGGGGCTTGGACACACAGCAGGTATGTGTGAGTGTGTTAGATAGGAGTGTATACTAATGGTTTTTGGGACCTGACGAGCTGTTGGAGTCTGAGCAGGTTAATATTTTGTGAAGGGTTTCAGGGAAACTGGTGTGTGTGCGCGTGCGTGCGTGTGCGTGTGCGTGTGTGCGTGCGTGCGTGTGCGTGCGTGTGTGTGTGTGTGTGTGTGTGTGTGTGTGTGTGTGTGTGTGTACTCACCTAGTTGTACTCACCTAGTTGAGGTTGCGGGGGTCGAGTCCGAGCTCCTGGCCCCGCCTCTTCACTGATCGCTACTAGGTCACTCTCCCTGAGCCGTGAGCTTTATCATACCTCTGCTTAAAGCTATGTATGGATCCTGCCTCCACTACATCGCTTCCCAAACTATTCCACTTACTGACTACTCTGTGTGTGTGCATGTGTGTGTGTGTGTGTGTGTGTGTGTGTGTGTGTGTGTGTGTGTGTGTGTGTGTGTGTGCATGTGTGTGCATGTGTGTGTGTGTATATATGTGCGTGCGTGCGCATGTTTTTTACATACTTGCGCGAAGTACAAGCGAGATCCTACACCAGAGTGAAAACGGGGAAGAAATTCGTTATTTCACCAAGGGCTTGTCCTCGAGTGGGACATCGTCAGGAAGACTGACGAGCAGATGTAGATTTGACTCCTCATGTTGATTTGTGGGTGTTGCGGGGGAAGGGGAGGACGAGATGCTGTCCCTGAATTATTGGGTTCGCTGATCGGGTTAGTTAGGGTGGAGGGGGAGGGAAAGGGGAACAGATATGGGGAAGGGAGGGGTGAGACTGAGACGGGGGGGAAGACGTATGATGGAGGGGGATATCTTGGGAGGGAGATGGGGGAAGTGTGGCGACCTGTCTCTATGGTAACCCAACGTAAACATACCATGCATGCTAGTCTACGCCAGATAACGCAGACATGTTAGTAAATTTTGGTTAAAATATTAAACTCCAGTTAATCTATTACAATAATCGTTTGTATAGCTCTTTATTATATAATTAGTTATATCAGCTATAATTATAAACATTATTATTGAAGCATTGTAAGGTAAAATTGTATAAACAATACTTCAAGAAAATTGTTCCCATCAATATAAAATATGTTTGACAGGCTTAATATTTCTATATTTTCTTTGAGTGGTCGTAATAAATTAATTAGGTGACATTTGCACGCATCAGAATGTGAGTTATATTACATGTATCGGATCACATGCGCCTGCGACCTGCGTACTGGTGTGTCACGTTCCTGGCTGCCTAGTAGTCGACGGTGAGGTGAGCTTACACTTTCAACTGCTCTCTCTTCTGCCACCATCACCCACCTCGCCTCATTAGCTTCAAGAACCACCAAGGCGCACCACAGACTTGAAGAGACAAAGTTTAAGTCGCAGAGTGCCATCATTAAGGCAAAAAGGTCGAAACTGGTGGAAATTCCTGTGTGTATAAGTTTGTGCACACTTCACGTTGCTAAGTCTTCATATATATACACCTTAAAGCTTCATGAATACTTTACAACTGCTGGAGCTGCTGTAACTTAAGTCCGAGGACATAGTGGATTAAATAAAAAAAAACAGAGTTTTAAGGATTTTAATTATTTTTAATATACCGGAGAGTCGAGAGTGATGCATGTCTTTAACATGTTACTAGATTTTGGAGTCAACTCACCATTTATAAAGGTTGACTCTGTAAGGTGGTGAAACACTTGTTTTATGGGTGAAAAATGCTTTAATTATCACCTGGTATAAAACATTTGTAAGAAACTAATTACAGACAAGAACTTTCACTGAAAAATTTGTTGACTTAAACATTTTAAATGTGAATAATAAACAGATGGATAAGAATTTCGTCAGGTCTTAAAACACATTCGAAGTTCCTCTTCCCTATTCCCGACCATCTTTTAAATATATTCAGAAATACGATGAGAGAGACGTCAGCAGTGTTTGTGTATGATGTCTGGTACTGGCGTGTGTGGCAGGGGAACACCTGAGTTGGACGTCAGCACCTGCGTGAGGCTGGTGTCCCTGGCTCGTTCTCTGCTCTGCTGATGGCACCTGTCTCAGGAACTAGGGACTGCTACTCGCTTCACACTTATCAGGTAAGTAGACATAATGGTTCATATTTTCTACCCTTGATAATTTAGATAAGTTATGGTTAGGTTAATTGATTACCGATACAATGATGATAATTTTATTAACGAAAGAAAACTTTTTATTTATTATATAATTATTAATCACGGTAAAATACATTTGGAAGCGAGTATCTTTAGTGAATTTCGTAATAGATAATTCAGGTTGTCAGATATATTTTCTTAACACTTAAAAAATATACATCCTAGTAGGCTTACTGGCTCATGCGAGCTACGTCATATTTATCCTCTATAACATTCCGAAGTAATTACGTCAGTGACGTTGTATTGCACTTCCTTTCTCTTAACCACTTCTGACTATCTAGTGCTGACCTTTATAATGTAAATGTAAATTTCTCAAATTTAAATATTTTTTTGTAACGTTACCATAGCTTGATATCTATTTTTTTTAACACATCAGGTGTTTCTCACTATTGCTGGCTCTCTAGGCTACACATTACAGTCATGTTCATCTCCTTGTTTCAGTTTCATCAGTAAGCGCCACTGTATCTTCTTACGCTTGTAATGATTAAGAATTATCTACTAATGTATGTATATAATGCGTACCTGTTAACTTTCTAAAGTAAAATCGTTTGCAGGTGAACGTAGTTAATAGTATAAAAAATTATAGTGTTTTCTTATGTCCAGTATTAATACATTAAAAATTACATAACGTAAGATAGGTTTGCTTAGAATTCGTTTGATGTGTTTATTAATCTTGGTTTACCATATACAGTTTTATTTTACTGCCGTTCAGATATTTTATACATATATATTTTGATATACTACAACATAAACATTGCAGTAGATACCTATACATATTTTAAAAAGTCCAATTTCATTATCTTTAGTCTTGAGAATATACAAACATTAGTCTTCACATATAAATAATGTTAAGATAGAGTGGTATGGAGAAAAAACTGTTTTTGTTACGTCTGATCATTAAGAGATCATTAAGGTCATCAGGAGAACATGTGGCTTTCCCAGGATAGCTACTTGTGGATTTTAGTTTGTCATTTTGTTTATTATATAATGATTATTTGTTTGTCATTCGCCTTTGCTGGAGTGAGACTCCAACAAAGGCGCTCCCTGTGATCGTATTTGCTTGGACCTCCTCCTCTTGCTATATTCCTATCTACTGATGTGTTGATTGTAACACGTGGTTGTTTTGTACACACACACACATATATATGTAAATATATATATATATATATATATATATATATATATATATATATATATATATATATATATATATATATATGTCGTGCCGAATATGTAAAACTGGTCAATTAGCAAGAACTCATTTAAAATTAAGTCCGTTCTGAAATTTTCTCTTATACGTTTCAAGATATATTTTTTTCATTAATGCTAATGTAAAAAATTTTAAATTTGCACCAAAAGAATCTTAGAAAACTTACCTAACCTTATTATAACAAGAGCAATTTATTTTAGCCTAACCCCACTAAATATATTTTAAATACGTTTACAATAATTTAGTACTAAACAAACAAAATCAAATATATTTTTTTCGTTAGGTTCAGAATGGTTTTGGCGAAATTATTGCATACACAAATTTTCACTTGTCCTATATGGCAAGATGAGCGTTGCTATTTAAGCCAAGATCGCAAGTTCTGCCTATTCGGCACGACATATATATATATATATATATATATATATATATATATATATATATAGATATATATGTCGTGCCGAATATGTAAAACTGGTCAATTAGAAAGAACTCATTTAAAATTAAGTCCTTTCTAAAATTTTCTCTTATACGTTTAAAGATATATTTTTTCATTAATGTTGATGTAAAAATTTATAATTTTGCACCAAAAGGAACTTAGAAAACTTACAAAACCTTATTATAACAAGAACAATTTATTTTAGCCTAACCCAACTAAATATATTTTAGATTTGTTTACAATAATTTAATACTAAACAAACACAGTGAAATATATTTTTTTCGTTAGGTTCAGAATGATTTTGGCGAAATTATTGCATACACAAATTTTCACTTGTCCTATATGGCAAGATGAGCGTTGCTATTTAAGCCAAGATCGCAAGTTCTGCCTATTCGGCACGACATATATATATATATATATATATATATATATATATATATATATATATATATATATATATATATATATATATATATATATATATATATATATATATATATATATATGTGTGTGTGTGTGTGTGTACTCACCTAGTTGTACTCACCTAGTTGAGGTTGCGGGGGTCGAGTCCGAGCTCCTGGCCCCGCCTCTTCACTGATCGCTACTAGGTCACTCTCCCCGAGCCGTGAGCTTTATCATACCTCTGCTTAAAGCTATGTATGGATCCTGCCTCCACTACATCGCTTCCCAAACTATTCCACTTACTGACTACTCTGTGGCTGAAGAAATACTTCCTAACATCTCTGTGATTCATCTGTGTCTTTAGCTTCCAACTGTGTCCCCTTGTTGCTGTGTCCAAACTCTGGAACATCCTGTCTTTGTCCACCTTGTCAATTCCCCTCAGTATTTTGTATGTCGTTATCATGTCCCCCCTATCTCTCCTGTCCTCCAGTGTCGTCAGGTTGATTTCCCTTAACCTCTCCTCGTAGGACATACCTCTTAGCTCTGGGACTAGTCTTGTTGCAAACCTTTGCACTTTCTCTAGTTTCTTCACGTGCTTGGCTAGGTGTGGGTTCCAAACTGGTGCCGCATACTCCAATATGGGCCTAACGTATACGGTGTACAGGGTCCTGAACGATTCCTTATTGTGTGTGTGTGTGTGTGTGTGGTGTGGGTGTGTGTGTGTGTGTGTGTGTGTGTGTGTGTGTGTGTGTGTGTGTGTGTGTGTGTGTGTGTATGTGTTATTAGTTGCTGGACGTGTCAGCCTCGGGCTGAGATACGCTTAAGATAATAAAATTAACTTTGTTAATATTTAGGTTAGTGTACAAACATAACCCAGAAATGTCGATACCAAGTTAATGAAGGATAATTGACTTAAATTCCTAAGAGGAAACTCCACAACTGCGTCTTGAAAGGAAAGGTTGCAATTTTTTATAATAAACTTGTAAAACAAGCAATGATCGCTACAAGGATATTGGCAGTTTGGAGGGATATGTTGTGTATCTTTATATGTGTATGCTTCTAGACTGTTGTATTCTGAGCACCTCTGCAAAAACAGTGATAATGTGCGAGTGTGGTGAAAGTGTTGAATGATGATGAAAGTATTTTCTTTTTGGGGATTTTCTTTCTTTTTTGGGTCACCCTGCCTCGGTGGGAGACGGCCGACTTGTTGAAAAAAATATATATATATATATATATATATATATATATATATATATATATATATATATATATATATATATATATGTGTGTGTGTGTGTGTGTGTGTGTGTGTGTGTGTGTGTGTGTGTGTGTGTGTGTGTGTGTGTGTGTGTGTGTCCCGAATAGGTAAAACTGGTCACTTAGCAAGAACTCATTTAAAATTAAGTTCTTTCTAAAATTTTCTCATACGTTTAAAGATATATTTTTTTCATTTATGTTAATGTAAAAATTAATAATATTGTACCAAAAGATCCTTAGAAAACTTACGTAACCTTTTAATAACAAGCGCAATTTAATTTAGCCTGATCCAACTAAATATATTTTAGATAAGTTTACAATCATTTAATAATAAACGAACACAATGAAATTATATTTTTTGTTAGGTAAGACACATATGCAACAGTTAGGTATCTTTATTATGAAACGTTTCGCCTACACAGTAGGCTTCTTCAGTCAAGTACAGAAAAGTTGATAGAAGCAGAAGATACTTGAAGACGATGTAATCAGTCCATCACCCTTAAAGTTTTGAGGTGGTCAGTCCCTCAGTCTGGAGGATATGATTTTTGCGAAATTATTGAATACACAAAATTTTTTATCTGAACCAAAGCTGCTTCACATCACAGAAGAAAGACGACAATAAAAGATCAAGTAATTCGACTGAAGAAGGATAGAAGGATGGAGGAGAGCTCACCAGGAAAATGACAAGAATATCTGCAAATTGTTGAACAAACATTTTTAAAGAGATCTTAGAGGGAACAGGAGCCGGATACTTCAAAGTCAGTGGAACCTGACAAGGCGTCACCATGGAAAAAAATTTACGAGAGGGAGCAGGAGCACACTGCAGCACTAGCTAAGATCTACAAGTCAGTGGGCACAGTTGCCAGAGATCTGGAAGGCAGCGAATGTAGTCCCTATATTTAAGAAAGGAGACAGGCAAGGAATACTGAACTACAGCTTTGTATCAGTGATGTGTATACCATACAAGGTAATGGAAAGGATAATCAGAGCATGGTAGAGCACTTGGCGAGATGTGATTTCATAGATAATAACCAACATGGGTTCAAAGATGCCAAATGGGATGGTTGGATTGTGTTTTTATTAGACTGAAAAAAAGTACGGGTGCAAAAACTGAGGTGCAGTCAGGAATAACAGTGAACGTACTCTGGTGGATCACAAAGCACAGTATCTTAGGAGCAGGGCTTCACGAGAGTCCATCTTAGGACTAGTGCTATTTCTGGTTTATGTGACTGACACAGCAAACAGGGTGAGTCAGGTGTATTCCTGTTTGCTGATGATGTAAAATTAATGAGGAGAATAAAAACAGAAGAAGAAAGGGGAACGGCTGCGAAAGAGTCTGGAGAATTTGCAAGATTGGTCAGATAAATGGTTGTTTGAATGCAACCTCAGCAAATACGCGGTAATGAAGATTGGGAAGGGGCAAGAAGACCAGACGAGGAGTATAGACTCGGAGGACAGAGCCTGCAGACCTCAAAGAAAAACACCTAGTATGATTGTGTAAGCATAGTGCCTGGCATATCGCCAGTCTCACATCAACCGAATATGCTCGTCTGACAAATTTAAGAATAGCCTTCAGGAATCTCAACAAAGGCATTCCGGGGCCTTTATATTATTTAAGACCCATCTTGTAGTATGCAGCACCGACATGGAACTCACACCTGGAAAAGCATTGTTAAAAAACTGGTGAAAGTGCAGAGGTATGCAACGAGACTAGTTCTAGAGCTGAGGAGGTGTGAGCTACGTGGAGACTAACGGAACAGAATCTAACGACATTGGAAGACAGAAGAACCAAGGAGGATATAACAAAATTCTTAGAGGAATTGACAGGGTGGACATGATCAGGCTGTGTGAGAGCGATAAACAAGTATTTGAGGACACAGGTGAGTCATAGGGATGTCAGTAAGTATTTCTTCAGTCTCGGAAAGGTCAGAATGTGGAATAACCTATACGAAGAAGTGGTGGAGGCAGACTTCATACATAGCTTTAAGAGTAGGTACGATAGTCACTCGGCTAGGAGGGAGTGAATCTGGCAAACGGAAAGTTTAGAGGCGGGGTCAGGAGCTGATTTGATCCTTGCAACTACATATAGGTGAGTACACACACACGCACACACACACAAAGAAGGCCGCAGACGGAGTACAGTCTAGGGGGTCAGAGACTACAAACCTCACTCAAGGAAAAAGATCTTGGGGTGAGTATAACACCAGGCACATCTCCTGAAGCGCACATCAACCAAATAACTGCTGCAGCATATGGGCGCCTAGCAAACCTCAGAACAGCATTCCGACATCTTAATAAGGAATCATTCAGGACCCTGTACACCGTGTACGTTAGGCCCATATTGGAGTATGCGGCACCAGTTTGGAACCCACACCTAGCCAAGCACGTGAAGAAACTAGAGAAAGTGCAAAGGTTTGCAACAAGACTAGTCCCAGAGCTAAGAGGTATGTCCTACGAGGAGAGGTTAAGGGAAATCAACCTGACGACACTGGAGGACAGGAGAGATAGGGGGGACATGATAACGACATACAAAATACTGAGAGGAATTGACAAGGTGGACAAAGACAGGATGTTCCAGAGATTGGACACAGTAACAAGGGGACACAGTTGGAAGCTGAAGACACAGATGAATCACAGGGATGTTAGGAAGTATTTCTTCAGCCACAGAGTAGTCAGTAAGTGGAATAGTTTGGGAAGCGATGTAGTGGAGGCAGGATCCATACATAGCTTTAAGCAGAGGTATGATAAAGCTCACGGCTCAGGGAGAGTGACCTAGTAGCGATCAGTGAAGAGGCGGGGCCAGGAGCTCGGACTCGACCCCCGCAACCTCAACTAGGTGAGTACAGGAGTTTGGACTCGACCCCTGCAACCTCAACTAGGCAACTAGGTGAGTACACACACACACACACACACACAGTCCTCACTTATCTACTATCTATATAGTTCCCACATTCTCTCAGTTTACACATGCCATAAACTCTTCAAACGGTCGGCTTCTATTTCAGTGGAGTATCAGTGACGTGTTGGTGTCCTTTCTTGAGGATGCCCTAGCATAGTCATGCCCAGCAGCAGACCAGCCCAGGATCATTCACCCATAGTAAATGTCCCATCCACTACCATAAACTCTTAAACGTCTTCCTAATTATCTCACCTGGGAACACCATTAACTCCAACATGCACGCTAAACTCTTCCCCTCTACACCCTTGTACACCGTCACCTCCCACCATATATCCTCAACCACATACCCTCAGTCTGTCACTATATACCCTTCAGCTCGTCAAAACATACTCTCAATCTCTCACCACACCCCTCATCTCTTACTATATGTCCTCAGCCTCTCACCACATATCCTCAACCCTCACTACATACCCAAAACTGAAACACTTCCAGTCTTAACACACCTCACAACTGTTCGAGACTCCTGCCAATCAACACACCCATAAACTCTGCCACACCTATAAACTCTACCATTCCTGCAAGCTTTGCCACTCTTACAAGCTCTACCACATCTACAAGCCCTACCACTCCTACAAGCTCTACCATACCTTACATCCACACAACGCTCTGAAGAACCAGCAGACATAAATCCCATTATTCCCCTAAAAAATCCTTTCCCCTCAAAATAAGACATACTCTAGCCAGGCAGAGACGTACACCGCAAGCAATAAATACGAACGCACATTACATCACAAATAAACCCTGAAATCAAATTAAAAAAGAAATCCGGATCTCATTGTAATTTAAAAAAAAAATAGATATAATTTCAGATGTAGTTTTCCCCGCCGGCTGCTGCATAACGAGAATAAAGAACGAGTGTGTGTGTGTTAATAAAGATGGATAGAGACTCGAAGAAAAGGCAATTTCTGGTCTGCACAATGTACTCAGTACATTGTTCTACAGTGATGTACACAGTACATTTTTCTACGGAGTGTATTCTCTGCAAAGTATCGGAAGGTTAGGTCCCAAATCTAATCATCACAGCAAAACATTACTGGGGTTAGAAAACATGGGAGGAAGTGCAACAATAAATATGATGAAAATTAGGAGCACGAGAGACATGAGAGAGAGCCAGGGATAAGCTATCTTTAACACAGATCTTTAAGTAATAATTGATGATGGTCAAGTACCTGACCACCAACAGATACCAAACAGAGACAGACACAACTGTAAATTCAACAGCTTTTCTAGATAAAAACTAAATTACAGATCAGTGCCCTAAACAAGTGTAATGTGCAAATTGTTCGAAAATTATTAGAAAAAGACCTGCTCATCATTCTGGGAAAAACTCGGTGACTCGCAGAGCACCAACATGTGTTCAGAAATGAAAGGTCGTGCTTGCATATCCTGTGTTTTGTGTTTATGTAAGGTTTGTAAGTTAGTCTGTTGGAAGCGTGTGTATGATTATCTGCGATGAGAGAGCAATGGATGGACTGCATATTCCTAGGTTGTAAGTTAGCTGTTGATGTGGTACCACGTAGAAGGCCGCTTAACAAACTGGAAAGTAAACAGGAAATATATTAGCATAGATAAGGGAATAAGATTACAGTCTATATACTATAGTTACTAAACATTAAACATGTATATCCCTCACAGAGGGATAAAGGCACATTGTAAATAAACTAGGAAGCATACACCTTTGTATATATACTACGTGGGAAAACTACATCGTAGTATACTTCTTGGTGTGTATACTTTAAGGGACTAAAACTCCACAGTGAAACACAACTCTGAGTTAGTGTGAGGATAACCTACATGAGACAAAAGCAAGGAAGAATGGTCTTTATATCCAGGCATCCAGCTGAGGTATCTGCTGAAGACGACCTCATCTGGAGGTTGAAATATATACAGACAACTAGTCTTCCTCGTTTTTGTCTCAGCCGGGTTTCCCTCTCTCTATGACCAGTGTTCATTACACTGTTGTTCACACCTCTCCCTCTATATAATCTACGGGAATAAAATTCCCAAGTGACTTATACCTCTTGGTGTATATACTCTAGGGAATAAAACGCCATAGTAAAATATTCCTCTGTATGTTCTCAGGGAATGGATTGGTATATTATATGTACTTTGGGAATTACTCACCTCTCTCTTTATATATATATATATATATATATATATCTATATATATATATATATATATATACACACACACACACACACACACACACACACACACACACACACATATATATATATATATATATATATATATATATATATATATATATATATATATATATATATATATATATATATATATATATATATATATATATATATATATATATATAAGATTTAAGAGATACATTGTTGATATAAAGGTGGCATATAAGGTACATGTTGTTACGTGTGTATCACCGATTATAAGGCGAAAATCTCCTCCAGCTCCTCAGAGCTGGGGCGTGTGCCCAAAATACAGCAGGCATTACCCCTTTGAACAGCCGCACTGAGCCGCTGGAACAGAAAACTAGCTGCCCTGGGATCCCTAGTTACCCTGATGAGTCTTTTTCCCAGCTCCTTAAGGAATTTAGATGCACTCTTTCCCCATGAGCCAAGGGTCTCTGAGCCTATGGGAACAAACATATAATGATGGGCAAGTTCTCCATATTTTCTAGACTTTTGGGACTCCCTGAAGCTGGCAGCTGCCCCTCCTTCCTCCCTGGTGTATTGGAGATAGGTATCAGCCAAGGTAGATGCACATGTATAGTCTCACACCACCTGCTTCCCATCTGTCCAGGCTTGAAGGGTGATACCATCTGGACGCTTCTGGCTGCCATCAGATCTGCATAGTTGGGGTGGCTCCCTTACTGCTGGGCATCCAGCTGTTGCGAGGCTCCTCTTGATAATGTTATTAACCTCCTCATGTCTTGCAATCTTTCCCTTGGATTTACGGCACACAAGACCATGGTACCCGAATCGGTCTGCTGCTTCACTGCCACAAATACACCTGTATTCGGCGAGAATAGGGGCGGCAAGTCGAAGGGCAACACCGATGCGGATGGTCTGTGGGTCGAGGCGTGTGCCAAGGCTGGAGTTGGGAACAGCCAACAGAAAGTCCCCAGCATGAGGGGCTCTCACTGCCAGGAGGCGGGTTCTATCCTTCCCTGACACACTCTGAAGCATTGTTGAGGCTATATTTTCCACTATTGGACCATCCCAGTGCGATTGTTTGTAGTTGTTGGGGGGAGCAGGTCTGGTTTCAGAGCCCATTAGATTATCCCAGATCATTGCTCCGTCAATGAATGTTTGGTCCTGGACTCCAATCTTGTCCCTAAGATGTTCAGGGAGAATCGCTGCTACAAGCTCTCTGGATGCAATACACGAGGACAGAAAAGCAGGTAACTCAATCTGTGATGACTTGCGGACACCAATGCCTCCTAGTCTGACTGGAAGTGTAGCTTGGTTCCACTGCCCGTCTTCTAGAGTAAGGTTAGTAAGTAAGTAAGTTTATTCAGGTATACACAAATACAGTTACATAGAATTATCATACATAGCAGCATATGTGTAGAGAACCTAGGATAACCCAAAAAAGTCAGACAGAGTGACTTATTTCCATTGGGGTCCTTTAAGTACTTTCGTAAAAATTTGCCTCAGAATACTGTCATATTCGTGCAGTATAGGGTTATCATATGAAGGTGCACATCTTAGGAAATATGTCAACCTGGGCAGACTCAAGCACTTTGTGAGAAGGTACAAGGCATCGTGGGTGTCCAGATTGCCTATTCGTTGTTCCATTCTCCTTAACTCTTCTAATTTCTTCCTGAGAATTGTGTCAATGGCATTGCTTCCCAGAGGTGCTCCTAGCAAGACACTATTTGTGGGGGCAATGACTGCTGCTCCTGGTAGTTTTGATCTCACTGCATTTATCACTTGTTGACTGACTGAGATGATTTCACATTTGGATGGATTCAGGACGAGACCCATTTCCTGTCCCCGTGTCATTACCTGTGTAAGGTCATGTAGGAGGGACTCCTTTGTACCTGGTCAATTAGCAAGAACTCATTTAAAATTAAGTCCTTTCTAAAATTTTCTCTTATACGTTTAAAGATATATTTTTTTCATTAATGTTAATGTAAGAATTTTTAATTTTGCTCCAAAAGAATCTTAGAAAACTTACCTAACCTTATTATAACAAAAACAATTTATTTTAGCCTAACCCAACTAAATATATTTTAGATTTGTTTACAATAATTTAATACTAAGCAAACACAGTGAAATATATTTTTTTCGTTAGGTTCAGAATGATTTTGGTGAAATTATTGCATACACAAATTTTCACTTGTCCTATATGGCAAGATGAGCGTTGCTATTTAAGCCAAGATCGCAAGTTCTGCCTATTCGGCACGACATATATATATATATATATATATATATATATATATATATATATATATATATATATATATATATATATATATATATATATATATATATATATATATATATATATATATATATGTATGCACAACAACCACTGTGAAAGAGTAGTGAAATTCCAAGCGCTTTCGTGACTACTCACATTGTCAAGGAACCATATTAGCATAGATAAGGGAATAAGATTACAGTCTATATACTATAGTTACTAAACATTAAACATGTATATCCCTCACAGAGGGATAAAGGCACATTGTATATAAACTAGGAAACATACACCTTTGTATATATACTACGTGGGAAAACTACATCGTAGTATACTTCTTGGTGTGTATACTTTAAGGGACTAAAACTCCACAGTGAAACACAACTCTGAGTTAGTGTGAGGATAACCTACATGAGGCAAATGCAAGGAAGAATGGTCTTTATATATTTATAGTTCCTTGACAATGTGAGTAGTCACGAAAGCGCTTGAAATTTCACTACCCTTTCACAGTGGTTGTTTTGCATATTTTAAAATCACCTGTTTACTGTGATCTTATTGCATATATATATATATATATATATATATATATATATATATATATATATATATATATATATATATATATATATATATATATATATATTTATGTTTGTTTTTTCTGTAAATGTATTCTGTTTATTAATAAATGTTCACATAGAATATAAAATATGTAGGGGTGGTAGGAGAAGAAAATATTCAAACAGCTCCGGGGAGAACCTTGAGTTTTCCCAGAGGTACGTTTATTGTCTTCTCTGAGGATGAGGGTCCCCAGTCCAGCTATAGAGGTGGTACTTCCCTATATATATATATATATATATATATATATATATATATATATATATATATATATATATATATATATTAAAACGGGAACAGAAGGAATGCTGAAAGTGATTGTTTAATAAAGCGGAAATAAAGAAAAGGCAAGTTAAGAATGAATGTCTTAGGAACGTTCTGTTAAACCTCCATATTAAACCAATTAAAATACATAAAGAAAAAGTAATGTAAAGAAAAACTGTGGTTGAAATGAAAAACAGTGGAATTTGGAGGAGAAAATAACTCAACAGGAGAAACAGTGATCTGGTCTTGTATAAACAGTAACAGGAGAGACAGTGAGCTGGTCTTATATAAACAGTAACACGAGAGCCGGGATTCTAGTCATATGTCTGTTGTTTTTATTCTGATAAAATTTACAAAATGTAAGAACGCTGATTCATAGTAATCTGTCTCTTCAGATAAGTTTTTTTTTTTACCTTGATGAGGAACAGTACCAGTCTCAGTAGTGACTCTTGTGAGAGCCAGTCAGCACCGTAGCAACGATTTCTAATTGAGGGAGAGCCTTAAAAATCATAAGGTGCCGAAAAAAATCAAAGAAATAGTCTATAAAAATACATAACTTTTAGTATTTACGTGAAATTTCTTAGTCACTGGTCAATATAACAATGAAAATTAGCTATTAAATAAAAAACATACTTTCATCATGGTGGAAGGCTTTAGTTCCCAGTGGGTTGCGCCACTGGACAGAGTTCATCAGGCTTGTCCATCCTCATACATCATCTAAGACCATCTGGAGCGTAGAAGAGAGAAATACCTGGTAATATCACATGTAAGATACTTGAGCACCCAGTCCCAATCCTAGCAATTATCGTGACAACTTACTGGAGTGAATAATGTGGCAGGAAGCGTAAAACGAAACCATTGAAAAGCCGTGTCTATATCCGTGGTCCAAGACAACTCAGCCGTCTACCAGCGGACATCAGAAACATTGCCGGAACAAATGTAAAAGTTTTCGAGGGAAAACTGAACCATTACCTCCGCAGTGTGTCAAATTAATTATGCTGTGATGGCTATGGGGAACCAGCGGGCCTCCATGGCCACCATAGGCAGCAGCAGCATGGAGGATTAGGCAATCAGTAAAGATAGTTTCCAGATCTGTCTGCAGAAAATGAGAAACCATTGAAAGCCCCCATGGGTATCATAAAGGAATATCACAGGTGACAGGTATATCACAGGTGACAGGTATATCACAGGTCACAGGTATATCGTTCTATTAGAAGAACAGCACTGGTCTAGTACTTACCCTTGTGGGACCATGCTCGTCCAGCCTGCCCGTCTTCATACTTCCTTTAGGACCATCATTATGTCCTCACCCCTCAAATATGCTACGATCCATTATTAGTGTAGTACAGTATCATATGTCTCCCTACAGCCCAAGAATATGCAGTTCATCCACCTCTCTTACTTGCTCTGTCTTAGTCACACTGTCGTAAACCTTCGGTAGCTTTGTAACACGAGACTTCCTTCTCTAAACTCGTGCTAGTTGTTATTTATTAATCCATTGTTCTGGTGAGAGTGAGGTGGAAGGAGTGAGAGTGTGAGGGAGAATGAGTGGGAGGGAATGAGGGAGAGGCTGATAGAAAAGTAGATAATGAAAGAAAATAAGGGAGTGACTACACGGACACATTATACAATGGAACCCTAGTAGATTTTTACATTTTTCGTGACCCAAACAGACAGCAGCAAACAACTTTTCCTAACCCAGCATAAAACAGGTCTGTGAGGGTTCAATAATACAGAGGTGTTGTGCACTTGCTCCATAACTCTGCTGACTCACCCAGCCCAAACCATCTACAGAATTATCCATTTTCCAACGACAGTCAAATTAATAGCTGACAGAAGCTCTTCTAATCCCCTGGAGTAATATCCCTGGCGTGGTAGCCCCAAGTTATCCTCATTTTTGAGACATTCTCTTAATGTTTAAGTTGATCGTTATCTTCGCGGAAAGATAACTCACTACCTTCTTGATTAGAATAACATTATCGGCTGGAATTAACCGTAATTTCAGAAGCTATTTGTAGTTTATAATATTTACTTATTAGTCAAATAATAAATATATGACTAGAGACTCATTAGCGAAGCAATTCACGTCGTGTTCAACGTTCAAAAGTATTTGTGGATAAATAAGTTTTAAATGTCAAGGTGTGTGGGACGTGCAGCAGCCGGGCCGCCATTGGTCTCTCTCAAGGACTCGAGAGCTGATTGGCTGCCGTCTCGAGGATTCCAACTTCCTGACTGGCTGCCGCCTAAAGGATTCTTACCGGCTGATTGGTTGTTGTCTCTGGGAATGTAGAGTACTGATTGGCTGTCATCTCTGTGTTTCCGGTCCACTGATTGGTGCACATACTGAACATGCGATTAATTCCTTCGCGTAAATAGTCTTTTAAAAGCACTTGCGCTGTTTCTAGAAATAAATATACTATATATATATATATATATATATATATATATATATATATATATATATATATATATATATATATATATATATATATATATATATATATATATATATATATATATACATATAAAGCATCATTAAACATTTTCCTCAGAGAAACAGATAAGAATATCAGTACATTACTGATAATATTTTAACTAATATTTTAGGTGTTTCAACATGTTACGTAGTGGGAACACCCAGTATGTTGCTACACTATTCTGTATGATAGTTACAAGATGGTCTATCATGCAGGGTGGTCTATCATACAGGATGGTCTATCATACATGATGGTCTATCATACAGGGTGGTCTATCATACAGAATGGTCTATCATACAGGATGGTCTATCATACATGATGGTCTATCATACAGGGTGGTCTATCATACATGATGGTCTATCATACATGATGGTCTATCATACAGGATGGTATGTCATACATGACGGTCTGTCATACATGATGGTCTATCATACATGATGGTCTATCATACAGGGTGGTCTATCATACATGATGGTCTATCATACAGGATGGTCTGTCATACATGATGGTCTGTCATACATGATGGTCTATCATACATTATGGTCTATCATACAGGATGGTCTATCATACAGGGTAGTCCATCATACAGGATGGTCTATCATGCAGGATGGTCTATCATGCAGGGTGGTCTATCATGCAGGGTGGTCTATCATACAGGATGGTCTATCATGCAGGGTGGTCTATCATGCAGGGTGGTCTATCATACAGGGCGGTCTGTCATACAGGATGATCTATCATTCATGGTGGTCTATCATACAGGATGGTCTATCATGCAGGGTGGTCTATCATACAGGGTGATCTATCATACAGGATGGTCTATCATGCAGGATGGTCTATCATGCAGGATGGTCTATCATGTAGGGTGGTCTATCATGCAGGGTGGTCTATCATACAGGATGGTCTATCATGCAGGGTGGTCTATCATACAGGATGGTCTATCATGCAGGATGGTCTATCATACAGGATGGTCTATCATGCAGGGTGGTCTATCATGCAGGATGGTCTATCATGTAGGGTGGTCTATCATGCAGGGTGGTCTATCATACAGGATGGTCTATCATGCAGGGTGGTCTATCACACAGGATGGTCTGTCATGTAGGGTGGTCTATCATGCAGGGTGGTCTATCATGCAGCGTGGTCTATCATATAGGATGGTCTATCATGCAGGATGGTCTATCATACAGGATGGTCTATCATGCAGGGTGGTCTATCACACAGGATGGTCTGTCATGTAGGGTGGTCTATCATGCAGGGTGGTCTATCATACAGGATGGTCTATCAAGCAGGGTGGTCTATCATGCAGGGTGGTCTATCATACAGGATGGTCTATCATACAGGGTGGTCTATCATGCAGGGTGGTCTATCATACAGGATGGTCTATCATGCAGGGTGGTCTGTCATGTAGGGTGGTCTATCATACAGGATGGTCTATCATGCAGGGTGGTCTATCATGCAGGGTGGTCTATCATACAGGGTGGTCTATCATACAGGATGGTCTATCATACAGGATGGTCCATCATACAGGATGGTCTATCATGCAGGGTGGTCTATCATGCAGGGTGGTCTATCATACAGGGTGGTCTATCATACAGGATGGTCTATCATACAGGGTGGTCTATCATACAGGATGGTCCATCATACAGGATGGTCTATCATGCAGAGTGGTCTATCATACAGGATGGTCTATCATGCAGGGTGGTCTATCATGCAGGGTGGTCTATCATACAGGGTAGTCTATCATGCAGGGTGGTCTATCATACAGGGTGGTCTATCATACAGGGTGGTCTATCATACAGGGTGGTCTATCATACAGGGTGGTCTATCATGCAGGGTGGTCTATCATGCAGGGTGGTCTATCATGCAGAGTGGTCTATCATACAGGGTGGTCTATCATGCAGAGTGGTCTATCATACAGGGTGGTCTATCACATTCAGTTAAAAACTGTCAAGAATGTGTACAGCAAAATGAGGGAGAAGGAACGATGGAATGTTTGAGTAGGAATGATGGAATGTGGGAGTAGGAATGATGGAATGTGGGAGTAGGAATGATGGAATGTGGGAGTAGGAATGATGGAATGTTTGAGTAGGAATGATGGAATGTGGGAGTAGGAATAATGGAATGTGATAGAAGGAATGATGGAATGTGGGAGTAGGAATGATGGAATGTGGGAGTAGGAATAATGGAATGTGGGAGTAGGAATGATGGAATGTGGGAGTAGGAATGATGGAATGTGGGAGAAGGAATGATGAAATGTGGGAGAAGGAATGATGGAATGTGGGAGAAGGAATGATGGAATGTGGGAGAAGGAATGATGGAATGTGGGAGAAGGAATGATGGAATGTGGGAGAAGGAATGATGGAATGTGGGAGAAGGAATGATGGAATGTGGGAGAAGGAATGATGGAATGTGGGAGTAGGAATAATGGAATGTGGGAGTAGGAATGATGGAATGTGGGAGTAGGAATGATGGAATCTGGGAGAAGGAATGATGGAATGTGGGAGTAGGAATGATGGAATGTGGGGGCATGAATGAAGGAATTTGGGGGCATGAATGAACTAATGTGGGGGCATGAATGAAGGAATTTGGGGGCATGAATGAACTAATGTGGGGGCATGAATGAACTAATGTGGGGGCATGAATGATGTGGGAGCATGAATGAACTAATGTGGGGGCATGAATGAAGGAATGTGGGGGCATGAATGAAGGAATGTGGGGGCATGAATGAACTAATGTGGGGGCATGAATGAAGGAATGTGGGGCATGAATGAACTAATGTGGGGGCATGAATGAAGGAATGTGGGGGCATGAATGAACTAATGTGGGGGCATGAATGAACTAATGTGGGGGCATGAATGAACTAATGTGGGGGCATGAATGAACTAATGTGGGGGCATGAATGAAGGAATGTGGGGGCATGAATGAACTAATGCGGGGGCATGAATGAAGGAATGTGGGGGCATGAATGAAGGAATGTGGGGGCATGAATGAACTAATGTGGGGTCATGAATGAAGGAATGTGGGGGCATGAATGAACTAATGTGGGGGCATGAATGAAGGAATGTGGGGGCATGAATGAACTAATGTGGGGGCATGAATGAAGGAATGTGGGGGCATGAATGAACTAATGTGGGGGCATGAATGAAGGAATGTGGGGGCATGAATGAACTAATGTGGGAGCATGAATGAACTAATATGGGGGCATGAATGAAGGAATGTGGGGCATGAATGAACTAATTCGGGGGCATGAATGAAGTAATGTGGGGCATGAATGAACTAATGCGGGGGCATGAATGAACTAATGTGGGAGCATGAATGAACTAATGTGGGGGCATGAATGAAGGAATGTGGGGCATGAATGAACTAATGTGGGGGCATGAATGAACTAATGTGGGAGCATGAATGAAGGAATGTGGGGCATGAATGAAGGAATGTGGGGCATGAATGAACTAATGTGGGAGCATGAATGAAGGAATGTGGGGGCATGAATGAAGGAATGTGGGGCATGAATGAACTAATGCGGGGGCATGAATGAAGGAATGTGGGGCATGAATGAACTAATTCGGGGGCATGAATGAAGTAATGTGGGGCATGAATGAACTAATGCGGGGGCATGAATCAAGGAATGTGGGGCATGAATGAAGGAATGTGGGGGCATGAATGAAGGAATGTGGGAACATGAATGAAGGAATGTGGGAACATGAATGAACTAATGTGGGGGCATGAATGAACTAATGTGGGGGCATGAATGAAGGAATGTGGGGGCATGAATGAACTAATGTGGGAGCATGAATGAACTAATGTGGGGGCATGAATCAAGGAATGTGGGGGCATGAATGAAGGAATGTGGGGCATGAATGAACTAATGCGGGGGCATGAATCAAGGAATGTGGGGGCATGAATGAAGGAATGTGGGGCATGAATGAACTAATGCGGGGGCATGAATGAAGGAATGTGGGGGCATGAATGAAGGAATGTGGGGCATGAATGAACTAATGCGGGGGCATGAATGAAGGAATGTGGGGGCATGAATGAAGGAATGTGGGGCATGAATGAACTAATGCGGGGGCATGAATCAAGGAATGTGGGTTCATGAATGAAGGAATGTGGGGGCATGCATGAAGGAATGTGGGGCATGAATGAACTAATGCGGGGGCATGAATGAAGGAATGTGGGGGCATGAATGAACTAATGCGGGGGCATGAATGAAGGAATGTGGGGGCATGAATGAACTAATGTGGGGGCATGAATGAAGGAATGTGGGGCATGAATGAACTAATGCGGGGGCATGAATCAAGGAATGTGGGGGCATGAATCAAGGAATGTGGGGCATGAATCAAGGAATGTGGGGGCATGAATCAAGGAATGTGGGGGCATGAATGAAGGAATGTGGGGCATGAATGAACTAATGCGTGGGCATGAATGAAGGAATGTGGGGCATGAATGAACTAATGCGGGGGCATGAATGAAGGAATGTGGGGGCATGAATGAAGGAATGTGGAGGCATGAATGAACTAATGCGGGGGCATGAATCAAGGAATGTGGGGGCATGAATGAAGGAATGTGGGGGCATGCATGAAGGAATGTGGGGCATGAATGAACTAATGCGGGGGCATGAATGAAGGAATGTGGGGCATGAATGAACTAATGCGGGGGCATGAATGAAGGAATGTGGGGGCATGAATGAACTAATGCGGGGGCATGAATGAAGGAATGTGGGGGCATGAATGAACTAATGTGGGGGCATGAATGAAGGAATGTGGGGCATGAATGAACTAATGCGGGGGCATGAATCAATGAATGTGGGGGCATGAATGAAGGAATGTGGGGCATGAATCAAGGAATGTGGGGGCATGAATCAAGGAATGTGGGGGCATGAATGAAGGAATGTGGGGCATGAATGAACTAATGCGTGGGCATGAATGAAGGAATGTGGGGCATGAATGAACTAATGCAGGGGCATGAATCAAGGAATGTGGGGGCATGAATGAAGGAATGTGGAGGCATGAATGAACTAATGCGGGGGCATGAATCAAGGAATGCGGGGGCATGAATGAAGGAATGTGGGGCATGAATGAACTAATGCGGGGGCATGAATCAAGGAATGTGGGGGCATGAATGAAGGAATGTGGGAACATGAATGAAGGAATGTGGGGCATGAATGAACTAATGTGGGGGCATGAATGAACTAATGTGGGGGCATGAATGAACTAATGTGGGGGCATGAATGAACTAATGTGGGGCATGAATGAACTAATGCGGGGGCATGAATGAAGGAATGTGGGGCATGAATGAACTAATGTGGGGGCATGAATGAAGGAATGTGGGGGCATGAATGAAGGAATGTGGGACATGAATGAAGGAATATGGGGGCATGAATGAAGGAATGTGGGGGCATGAATGAAGGAATGTGGGGGCATGAATGAAGGAATGTGGGGGCATGAATGAAGGACTGTGGGGGCATGAATGAAGGAATGTGGGGGCATGAATGAAGGAATGTGGGGGCATGAATGAAGGTATGTGGGGGCATGAATGAAGGAATGTGGGGGCATGAATGAAGGAATGTGGGGGCATGAATGAAGGAATGTGGGGGCATGAATGAAGGAATGTGGGGGCATGAATGAAGGAATGTTGGGGCATGAATGAAGGTATGTCGGGGCATGAATGAAGGAATGTGGGGGCATGAATGAAGGAATGTGGGGCATGAATGAAGGAATGTGGGGCATGAATGAAGGAATGTGGGGGCATGAATGAAGGAATGTGGGGGCATGAATGAAGGAATGTGGGGGCATGAATGAAGGAATGTGGGGGCATGAATGAAGGTATGTCGGGGCATGAATGAAGGAATGTGGGGGCATGAATGAAGGAATGTGGGGGCATGAATGAAGGAATGTGGGGGCATGAATGAAGGAATGTGGGGCCATGAATTAAGGAATGTGGGGGCATGAATGAAGGAATGTGGGGGCATGAATGAAGGAATGTGGGGCATGAATGAAGGAATGTGGGGCATGAATGAAGGAATGTGGGGCATGAATGAAGGAATGTGGGGCATGAATGAAGGAATGTGGGGCATGAATGAAGGAATGTGGGGCATGAATGAAGGAATGTGGGGCATGAATGAAGGAATGTGGGGCATGAATGAAGGAATGTGGGGCATGAATGAAGGAATGTGGGGCATGAATGAAGGAATGTGGGGCATGAATGAAGGAATGTGGGGCATGAATGAAGGTATGTGGGGGCATGAATGAAGGAATGCGGCACAATGCAGGTTACTTACCGTGAGTACAATAATAGGACGCTCGGCTTACAATCAAGGGACCCGAGTTCAGTGTTGGGGCAGGGCGAGACTTGTGGGTGTCTCCTAACACCTGCTGCTCCTGCCCACTTAGCTAGGTCATAGTCACCCAGCTAGGTCATATCCACCTAGCTAGATCGTGTTCACCTAACTAGATCATGTTCACCTATCTCGGTCATGTTCACCTAGCTAGGTCATATTCACCTTTCTAGGTCAGATTCACTTAGCCGGGTCATATTCACCTAGCTAGGTCATGTTCACCTAGCCAGATTATGTTCATATAGATATCTAGCAGTTATTGGACCGGTGTGGGTGGCATCCTGGGTAAGGTAGGGAAGGACTTTAAGGGAGATAAGCCACACTTAAAATAATTTTTACCTTCTGAGGTGATTTACTTGCCTTCTAAAATAGATTAGTTACCGTCTAAAATGGTTTAATTGCCCTCTAAAGTAATTCAGTTACTCCCAAAAAATATAAGAGTACACTGTGCTACACTCTAACTTACATATTTCTTCTTCTTCTTCTTCTTCTTCTTCTTCTTCTTCTTCTTATTATTATTATTATTATTATTATTATTATTATTATTATTATTATTATTATTATTATTATTATAATTATTATTATTATTATTATTTAGTATTTCAATCCCACTAGAAAAGGAATACTATTTTTTTTATATTCGTGAATATTGTAGATATTAATATATCTTTTATAGGGACTAAAGTATTCTTGACGGGTGGAGTATAGGTTCAGTGTAGCCTTAATGACCCTCGTGCAGTCGATACACTTGCAATCCCCATTAACCAACCCAAGAAACTGGAGTAATAATGATGAAAAATGATTCTTCTTCTTCTTTACACTTTCTCGAAGTTGCAAAAATTAGAGCATGCAGTTTTTGAAGTTTGAAGGAACTACCTCTCCTTCCTGGAGGTGGTTACTGGGGGAACGACCCCTGAGTCCTGGAGGTGGTTACGGGAGGAACGACCTCTCCTTCTTGGAGGTTTTTACTGACGACCCCTGCTTCCTGGTGGTGGCTGCTGGTGGAACAACCTCTCCTTCCTGGAGGTGTTTACTGGAGAAACGACCCCTGCTTCCTGGAGATCGTTACTGGGAGAACGACCCCTGCTTCCTGGAGATCGTTACTGAGAGAACGACCCCTGCTTCCTGGAGGTGGTTACTGGTGGAACGATCCCTGCTTCCTGGAGATCGTTACTGGGAGAACGACCCCTGCTTCCTGAAGATCGTTACTGGGAGAACGACCCCTGCTTCCTGGAGATCGTTACTGAGAGAACGACCCCTGCTTCCTGGAGGTGGTTACTGGTGGAACGATCCCTGCTTCCTGGAGATCGTTACTGGGAGAACGACCCCTGCTTCCTGGAGGTGGTTACTGGTGGAACGATCCCTGCTTCCTGGAGATGGTTACTGGAGAAACGACCCCCTGCTTCCTGGAGATCGTTACTGGGAGAACGACCGCTGCTTCCTGGAGGTGGTTACTGGTGGAACGATCCCTGCTTCCTGGAGGTGGTTACTGGTGGAACGACCCCTGCTTCCTGGAGGTGGTTACTGGTGAAACGACCCCTACTTCTTGGAGACCGTTAATGGAGAAATGTCCTGCGCTTCCTAGAGGGGGCATTGAGTGTGTGTGTGTATATTTCTCAGTGTTTATACATTGAAATTTCACTTAAATTCCTATTGTAGAGATTTAAGTAGTATTGTTTGGTGGTGTACAGGTGGTAAGTCGGTAGGCTTTCGTTTAGTTGATAGGCCTCTAGTTCAAATGATAAGCTTCTCGTTCAATTGGTAGGTCGCTCGTTCAACTGATAGGCTCCTCGCACAGTTGATAAATAACAGTTGATAAGCTCGTAGCTCCAGGTCTCCCATTCCCTGGCGCTATATGACCCTTGGGGATTTCTCGCTTCCCTGCAACTATGATATTGAGACATGTCATGAAACATACGTGACAAGTGAACCTTTGGAATGCCACCCACCGGCTCTTCCATCGACACCACCTAAACCTTTTGAAAGCTAGCTCTCAGAAAAAAAAATTACTGAATCAACCACAACCCTCTGAGCAACATTCTGTGCAGGAGGAAGAGGAGGAGAAGAAGAAGGAGGAGGAGAAGGAGAAGAAGAAAAAGAGGGAGGAGGAGAAGGAGAAGAAGAAAAAGAGGGAGAAGAAGAAGGAGGAGGTGAAGAAAAAAAAAACAATTGAGATACCGCACACCAACTTTCCATCACCACTTCAAACGCAGTAGTAGTATTGACGTCGTTCACACGAGGACCCCCACATAATCTTTCTAAGTTCAGACTCGCAGGTCAGATCGGTTCCAAGAACTCTGATGAGCCACCAGACAGAGAAGTCTTCCTGTACGGAGCTCAGCCAGTGAATGTCAGATGAAATATTCACAAATTCCAACAGAAGCTGAGTGTATACACTGTGAGTGTTTATCTCTCATTATATACACACCGATAAGTGATTTATCGCTCATTGTATATACATCGAGAGTTTACCTTAACCATGTTTTAATGGTTAAAGTATGTTTAATATTAATGTACAGGTGAACTGCAGCCTAAATGACCCTCGTATAGTCGATGGGCTTTAACTCTGAGCTTAACAAATGGAAGCAAATGAACGGAAAAGGCAAAGGAACGAAGGACCACCACAGTCAGGATTATGGATAATAATTATAAATATAAAATTCCTGCAGTTTTTGTGTCATGATGTACTACATGTAGGAGAGGAAGCTGCAGTCTTTGGCTCAGTACGAATAATATTACGCTTCATTAATCCTATAACCGCATGCACACGTATGGAGACCGTACACGAACGGAAACTCATACACCACCGTGCACGCATACGCATCTATGGAGACCAAACACGAATGGAAACATATTCATGTGTTGGCACGCACATGCATGTATCCAGACCCAACACTAGCGTAAACAATAGTGGTGGTCCTCGTGTCGATCGTTACCCCTCAAGGTGATATTTGTAGCTAAGTAAATTCTCCAGTGAGATACACAGCCCACACCTCTCACTTATTACTCGCACCAGAGTCCAGTGTTTCAGCATTTGTGTTTTTAATCAATAATTCATGTAGTCAGGTACGTTACAATTTGCATAACAACCTTCGTAAATTTAATAGACCATACTGGTAAAATACTAGAAGAAACACTCGTCACTATGTGACAAAAACCACTCCCTTAAAACCCACTTAAACAATACAGTATGTATACACCCAGAGGTATATGTCTCTCGGTGTATATACTGTAAGTTTAATCCTTATTTTGTGGACTAAAATATACTTGATGGTTGATGAACAAGTGATAAGTAGCTTTAATGGCCCTTTTTAGTAGATAGGTTTTAAAAACAATTAAGTCAGCCAACCAGATACCAAAAGTAGTCAGGTCACTTAACTTTTCTTTCCTCTTTCTTACTGTCTGTCCATAGTTTTTTAACTGTACCTCAGTCCTTCCCCTCCCCATTCTCACCATCGATCTTATAGCCTAAGAGAACAAAAAATATCACGAGGCGTGCCGCGCCTGAGCAATGAGGTCAGCACTCGTGAAGTAAGCGGCTGATGTTATTGCAAGAATGTTAACACATAATTACCAAGCGTAACTCTGCTGCTCAGAACTTACTGGACGTGTGCTGGTGGAGCAGAGAGGAGGAATGTCAGCTACGCCACTAGGAAAGGCTGATGAGGAAGCCTTCACTTGACCGTGTCGTCCCCTTGATAACGCTCAGTGTCTTCATCTAAGCAATTGGACGTGTGCTCCAAGTCATTCAATGAAGCGTGAATACCGTACATTTCTTCCCAGGCGCAGTGTGACTCCTACGAGTTTAGCGCTCCCAAAATATATAATAATACTCCACACAGGATGGTTCTTAAATCATACCCATCATAGAGGATGGTTACTAAATCATACTCCATACAGGATGGATCTTAGATCATACTCCATCATACAGGATAGATCTTAGATCATACTCCATCATACAGGATGGTTCTTAGATCATACTCAATCATACAGGATGGATCTTAGATCATACTCCATCATACAGGATGGATCTTAGATCATACTCCATCATACAGGATGGATCTTAGATCATACTCCATCATACAGGATGGTTCTTAGATCATACTCCATCATACAGGATGGTTCGTAGATCATACTCTATCATATAGGATAGATCTTAGATCATACTCCATCATACAGGATGGTTCTTAGATCATACTCCATCATACAGGATGGATCTTAGATCATACTCCATCATACAGGATGGATCTTAGATCATACTCCATCAGACAGGATGGATCTTAGATCATACTCCATCATACAGGATGGATCTTAGATCATACTCCATCATACAGGATGGTTCTTAGATCATACTCCATCATACAGGATGGTTCTTAGATCATACTCCATCATATAGGATAGATCTTAGATCATACTCCATCATACAGGATGGTTCTTAGATCATACTCCATCATACAGGATGGTTCTTAGATCATACTCCATCATACAGGATGGTTCTTAGATCATACTCCATCATATAGGATAGATCTTAGATCATACTCCATCATACAGGATGGTTCTTAGATCATACTCCATCATACAGGATGGATCTTAGATCATACTCCATCATACAGGATGGATCTTAGATCATACTCCATCATACAGGATGGATCTTAGATCATACTCCATCATACAGGATGGATCTTAGATCATACTCCATCATACAGGATGGTTCTTAGATCATACTCCATCATACAGGATGGCGTATTCTCAACTAAAATGAAAACGCAACGAAATCTCTCAGAATAATACACGAATGACTTAAGATAAGATTTATTCACGAGATCTCTGATATCTTTTTCAATGGTTCATTTGTATCAATTTTTAGTGCAATTACATTTGATTAATAGGTTATGTTGATTTAACCTTGGATAACTTGGAACAACTTATAAAACTTAGGATAACCTTGGATAATATGGAATAACTTGAGGTAACCTGGGATAACCTCGGAAAATCTAGGATAAACTAGGATGTAGGTATCCAATTCATACCACAGTGTGAGAGGACGTAGGTAGGTATCCCATGCACGTCACGGAATATCCCAGGGACGTGACCCAGTAACACACTACAAAGTAGGTCGGGGATCGACCGCTACACTACCATTGACATACCCAGCTAGCAAACTATAGATTTATAGTGGTAACCTTTATCCAGGTTAAACATGCAGATACCGTCACTACCTACTATCTTGAATTGCTGCAGTATTAGTACGTAGTAACCATACGACACTGGTTGAATGATTATTAGGGGTGAAGCCTGTCGACTACACGATGGTTATTAAAGCTTCATTATCATCTGTACACCCATTGTAATCACTACAATAGGATTAGAGTAAACTATCGGTGTATATACACTGAGCTAAATACCTCTTCTTTTATTTATATATATATATATATATATATATATATATATATATATATATATATATATATATATATATATATATATATATATAATATATATATATATATATATTTATATATATATATATATATATATATATATATATATATATATATATATATATATATATATATATATATATATATATATATAAAATCTTGCCGACTATTTCAGGTTGGTTGGTTAATGGGGTTTAAAGCCTGTTGACTACACTAAAGTTGTATTAAGTTCATTAAAGTTAGTTAAAGATTAGCCGGTATTCTCCCGGCCCGGGCCTTTTCCAAGTGGTGGCCCGGCCTTGGCTCCCTCTTTAGGGACTGTCTGAGACCTAAGTCTCCCATGGGAGGAGGCACAAGTACCTCCTCATCTTTGGGACCAACTGTCCCCAGGCCTAGCCACAAGCTAGGCCTCTCTGGTCTGCCATCCCCGCCCCAAGGGAGCAAATGGGAATGACAGTCTTATGAGCTAAAGGCTCGGGCTCAGGCACCTACCCTACCCTAGAAGGGCTGGGCATGGTGTCGATGAGTTCATTAAAACTGAAAGGAACGTTTTCGCCACCAAATAAGAATATTTTAATTCGTAAAGTAGGGATTAATGTAAACTATCAGTGTTTATATTCTGAGAGAAATATAGCTCTGGGTGCATGTATCCTGACTCTAACACCTGTGATAAATTAATAGGATCCTAAGATAGTCTATAAGCTTTCAGATTAATGTGTATATTTGTACATTTATTATTATTTTATTATTATTATTATTATTATTATTATTATTATTATTATTATTATTATTATTATTACAGCGTGATTCATACAGTCATTGAAGCTTCCTTTATCTCCTATTACCTGGAGTTTACCTGGAGAGAGTTCCGGGGGTCAACGCCCCCGCGGCCCGGTCTGCGACAAGGCCTCATGGGAATGATTATTTTATAATTATTTTAATAAATAATTTTACTCAGTTTTCATTTTTCCAAATCTTTCACAGTCCCCTGTCTTCTTACTCATTAACTAACGACTGCTACAAATTTAAACGGAACAAAATTGCGACAGTAATCGCTCGTAATTTGATAACTTTGAGTTACCCCTCGCGCTACTGCTCCCTGTAGCTTTTTGTAATTATACTATAAAATAAATAATATAAGAGGGGAGACTTTAAATTATTTTATATATATATATATATTCTAGCCTGTATACCTTTTTTTTTTTTTTGTTGAGCGATGTTTGGGAATGTGAATATTATGGAATTCACAGAAATACTTTTTATGTACGTATATTATAATGTACAGTGAATAAAATTATTAATGTTAGAGGACCCCAGTGGTATGGTTTGTTTGCAATTGTATCATTACGATTTCGTGAGTCATGTTGACGGCTTTGAGGGGACTTGAGCTAGAGTTCGTCACGGCCACGCTGGCGGGAGATTCGTCTGTAAAAACTTGCATTTGTGGTCACAGTGGTGCCTATGCTAACCTTCCTATGGTGTAGAAATATACCTAGTTGGACGAATCTTATTGTAGCCGGCTGGCCCAGTGGCTAACGTGTCGGTCTGGAGTTTTATGACTCTCTGATCGCGGGTTCTATCCTCGCACGTGGTATGGTTCGTTTGCAATCGTGTCATTACGATTTCGTGAGCCTAGCCACATTCCCTGCCTTCACGGGGCTCGTATGGTGTGACAACTACGTAGCAGCAGACGATGTCAGGAAGTACAAAGGCAGTAAGCACTACAGGATTCTTTTGGAGCCACACCCCGGCTTTGGGCCTATTACAACCCAGGAATCCAAAGGTCTGTTATCCTGGGTGTAAAGGGAGCAAAATAAACACAGCAGAAAAAATTTGACTTGTATTATCCTTCACCAATTTAGAACAGAATTATGTACACTATGTACAACAATAGGTATTAGTGCACTCCACGGTAAGCAAGGCAGAATAGAAGCCACTAGAGAGCAGAACGTGCTTCACCTAGCTCTAGAATGGGAATGACAAGGGCAGATAGGTGTGTGGTGCCCACAACACCTCTGCGATTGCCAAAACCACCTCATTGGCTGGAACCTGGGTACTGATTGAACGATGGGGCCCCATCGTTAACTCTTAGCATCTGGTTCGCTGGTTGGGGGAGATAGCCTTTAGAGGGCGTGTACATGCGCCGAATAAAGGTTACGTACTCTTTGCAAGCCACAGGGCCGCAGCCCGATCGCTGAGGAAGGTCAGTGAATTCTCTTGTTGTGTCTTGACTGCTGCTGCTTCTTGTCCGTTGCACCTCTGGGTGAAGACCCGTTTAGTGATTATGCAACCCCTGAGGACTAAACTCTTGAAGGGGAGGACGAGGAGCTGGGGCATACATTGATACCGGGGATAGTGTCTTCATCTAAGGAACTGAAGCCACCCTCCCCTTCCTCAGGTCAAATATGATTACTTCCCTTTCCCCAGTGCTGTATGACACCTATTAGCGCTTGTCAATGACAATAATAATAATAAGTAACTGTGGTGGTGGCGATGAAGCACTACGTACCAGAGGCTGGTGCAAGTATCCAAGCTTTAAACCATACCACGGGCGGGATTTGAACCCGCAATCGTGTCATTACGATTTCGTGAGCCATCCAAGCTTTAATCTTGAGGACATGTGCCGTTTGAGATGAAGGGAGACGATGTGAGGAAGGTATACAAGCCTTACTGTGTGATGGTACCTACTATTCACACTGGTGCCTTGTAAATCCCCCATTATGCTAGGACTGTGTACGGCACTCATATGCTTTATGACGCTTCTCATTTTGATATATTTGTTGGTTGGTTAGGTTTAAAACCTATCTACGACATGAGGTCATGAAGGCTGAATGTCACCTATACACCACCAGTCAAGGATACCGTAAGCCCTGTGATAAGGATTAGAATAAACTCTTTAGTATTTGTATGGTATATATGCTATCTTGTTGGGTATGTAGTGTCGTGGTTGCAGGGTCCAGGTGGTTGTTTGCGGGACAGGTCCGGACGTGCCGGCTCTGTGCCCGGGTACAGGACAGGTCCGAACGTGCCGGCTCTGTGCCCGGGTACAGGACAGGTCCGGACGTGCCGGCTCTGTGCCCGGGTACAGGACAGGACCGGACGAGCCAGCTTTGTGCCCGGGTACAGGACAGGACCGGACGAGCCGGCTCTTTCTTTATACTCTCCCAGTATTATTATCATCATAGGTTAGTTTAATATCTGTATTATGCACCGCATATCCATCCTGTGGGCGGTAGGACCGTCCTAAACCAGTAATGAATTTATATACATACATATAATTAGTGATTCCTATTCTCTGTATTGGAGTGTCAGAACCCTCGGAAGGTGGAACAGGTCTTCTAATAAATATCCTAACGCCGCATGTATTACTTTCTTACATACTTGTCTTGCTTGATTTCCTTATGTTGCCGGTGGCTCGGTAACTGAAGCTTCGTGGTTGTGATTTGTTACCACTGTTGAATCCTATAGAAGGCCTTAAATGCTGTCCACCCAGTAGGCTGGTTATGGTTCACTACTACACTGGATCCTGTGGAAGTCCTGGCGGAAGGTATTCACCCCGCAGGCTGTACCGGACGTTACTCCCATCTTGCATTAGAATTACGGAATCGATATTCCGATCGAGCCTCTCCCGAGTGGCTCGATGTGTTGTTACACTCGAATCTGTTTTGTCAAGCACACCTCACCTCTGGTTGATATGTAGCGTGACTATCTGCTTCATCCACAGGAAATATACACAGAGAGGTGTATTTCTCTTAGCGTATATATACACTAAAAGCTTCCTTTCATCCCTATTTTAGGGATTAAAGTATTTTTGTCTGGTGGGGAAAAGGTTAAGTATAGTTGTAATGACCCTAGTGGAGTCGACAAGCTTTAAACTATTAACCAACCAACTAGCCTCTTCCTTTGCCCCTTCGCCATTTCTGTTGCTAAAAAATTGTAAGAGGACGCAAAGGATGCCTCTCGTCTATTCTGGATGCAAAAGTACATAGTCACCAACGTTCACTGTGATGGTCGAAAGTAATTCTAGTGATGTATGAACTAACGAGAAAGTAGTTGGGTGAAGGTTGCTGTGCAGACTACGTTAAGAATAAGGTGATTTACAGAAGGTGTGAAGACAACTGCAAAGTCCCATTGTGGCCTATCGATAAGTATTTCAGCTTTAAATTCATCTTCGTAAATGTAATTTTTTTAGTTTTTGGCGAGAAGATGGCATAGTTGTGACAGACCTTAGTCGAGAATACAGTTTGTAATGGTGTACGAACTCAGTATCAAAGACATCATGGAACAGGTAAGGCTTCAACCCATGGCAGGTGAGCCCTGAAACTCACAGGTCAGTATGCAAACTAGTGTTCGGTGTGCTGGCCTGTGAGTCTTAGGAGTCACCTGCCATGGGTTCGAGCCCAACTCGTTCCCTGATTTGTTAGAAGTCGTGTAATTACAATTTCGTGAGACAATATCAAAGATGACTGATTTTGTTGTGGATATGTAGTGTGTGTGTGTGTGTGTGTGTGTGTGTGTGTGTGTGTGTGTGTGTGTGTGACTCAACAATCAATATTTGCACCAATAACTCATTACAATTGTGACCGGGTGTGGAAGTGTAAATTGCTCATTACACTATAATTTGTTCATGATTGTAGCCATGTATAAACGTAAGTAACCATTCTTACAGAATTCATTACCTTTGTAACTTGTGAGTTCATTACCTATGTACCTAGTTCAGCTATCAAAACTTTGGGGCTCAGTCCCTGGACCCATTACGTACCTCTGTAATCTGTAAATACCTTTGTAACTTGTCATGATTGTGACCAGACCTACCTGGAGTTCATTACCTTTGTAAATTGTGAGTTCATTACCTCTGTAACTTGCTCAGCTATCAAAACTTTGGAGTCCAGTCCCTGGACCAATTATGTACCTCTGTAATCTTTTGACTACCGCCCACAGGATGGGTATGGGGTGCATAATAAACATATTAAACTAAAAAAAAACTATTTTCCTGCTCTCCAACTACAAGGGAGTGTGAGCGTAGCCATTCTTGTGATGGGTGATCTGCGTTATTTCTTCTTCAGCAAAGCCATTTTCCTTATCACCTGCATCATTTCTGTCTCACTTTTGTCATTTTTATTGTAATTGTATAATTCTTCTTTTAAATGTTATTTTTAATATTTTTTTTTTCACAGGGCTTGAAAGAGAGGCTACACCAGGATCTTTTGCAGTCCATACGTTGTGAATTCTTAAACGAGACTTCAGTACCCTTGAACCATTCAGTTGAAAGCCTTGATAACACACTTTAAATGTACAGGCTTAGGGCTTTAAGTGAATATAATAACAATCACCCCTTCAAACAACTTCAAATTTTCTAGGACTCTTTTGCTTACCTCGACAGCTTAGTTAATACATTGGAAAACCACAACATCGCATAAATCATCCCTAAACAGTCTCCAAAACACCCTCTCAAATCCCATCCTTCGACACTCAACACCTTCCTATGCCCTAACGCCGGGTCACCAACTGGACAAGATCCGGACCGGGACAGTACCAGCGGACTTCATCCAGTCCAAGCCTCCCCGTGCCTTAAGTTAAAACGTTTAAACCCTAACAAGACCCCTACTGATCCCTTACCCCTATACCCCTTAGAAGAGGCTCTACTTCTCCGTGCCCGTCTCCCCTAAGACAGTATGAGCCAGGCAGTAGAGAGACGGAGGGATATGGGTGGCCCCGATGTCCTTTCGCCCTTCTACGTTCCCCCCGACCGTAAGACCTCCGCCCAAATCATCCGAGAGGCGCGGGCGTCCCTGGGCGACTCTCCGCTGGTGGGTGGTGCCAGCGTGCAGCGGATGGGCGTGAGAACGGTGCAGACGAAGCGGCCCTTCACGCCCAGGGAGAGAGAGAGGACTCTCTTCAGCGGCACCGTTACCACGCGAGGAGAGCGTCCTCCCAGCTCCTTCACGTAAGTTGCAAGCACAACGGACGGAAATAAGACGCGTTTTATTTATGAAGAAATAGGGCGCATTTTATTTATTAAGAAATAAGGCGTTTTATTTAGGAAAAAATAAGACGCGTTTTATATATGAAGAAGTTTCGTCAAGCAAAGATTTAAGTAATCCATGTAATGATAAAATCCCTGGGGACGACGTCTTCATAAATAAAATGCCATAGCCCTGGTATGGTCTTATTTACACACTATATATTGTACCAGTGTATCACCAGTGGGGATGAAGGGAAATAGAAATGGACGATAAGGGAAGAGGGTTGTTGGAGAGGGGATGGGGAAGAGAGGATGGAGGAGGAGAAAATCCGAAAGGGAGGGAAGCGACCAGCAGGGAGGAAAGGAAGGAGGGAAGGAACCGGGGGAAGGTAAGGAAGGTGAAAGGAGAAGAGCAAATACCAAAGAAAGTGAAAAGGAAGGGAAAGGGGTGGATTCCTTCATCGTTTTGCCACTTATCATTCAGCATCCAGAAGAGGAGCCTTAGAAAAGAAGAAATATAAGTTAGAGACTTATGTGATAGATAAGAGGACGCTAGCAGTCCAGGTGGTCGCTTATCAGATTAAACCGATTTAGACATGCGTTATAATTTTGACCAGTTTTCACTAAATGTGGTTATAAACATGTAAATTTACTATTCTTGCAAGAAACATAACTAGCATTAGAGTGCAAGAGACTAGGAAATAACTAGCGTCCGTCTCCCACAGACTCTCGCCGCTTCACTTCGACAGCAATGACGTTAGCGGTCGTGCGTCTGCTTCAGGACCCAGGCTGCTGCCCATCGCCTCCGCCAAGCTTCGAGTCGATGATGTGGACACGGTAAGTTGAGTCCTCGGGCGGGGACAACAGTTGTTGTTTCGACTCTGCTAGGTTTCGGCTCGACATGTGTATTAGTTACCAGGTATCAAGGTGTGCGTTATTGTTGTTGTTCTTTTAACTGTATGTGGTTGTAGGGGACGAGTCTCAATTCCTAGCCCTGCCTCTTAACTGACATCTACTAGGTTCAATCTTTCCTAGCCTCTTCGGCCCCTAGCATACTGACTGGAGGCAGCCTTCACCACCTCTTCGCTCAGTTCATTCAAGTTTCTGACCTCCTTGGACCTGAATAAATACTTCCCTATGATTCAACTGTCTTAACTTTTAACTGTGTCACACAGTAGCTGTATTGCTGTCTCTAGCAGTCTATCAATGACTCCCCCTATCAAGTCCTCTTAGTATTTTGTATGTGATTATCATGTCTCCTCCGGTCCTTTACGCTTTAGTCTATTAGTTCATACCCATATCTCCGGGACTATTCACAATGCAATTTTTATTTTAAATTTTCAGTGTCTTAGCAACTTTTATGTGTGGGCTCATGGTGTTGTATACTCCAAGATGGGCTTGACATATGTCGTATATAATGTATGGCCATCAGTGACTGTTAACGTTTCTGAAAAAAATAATCTTAAATTTGCCAAACGAGCATTTGCTGTTGAGGTTGTTCGGTTGATGTACTCCTCTGGTGATATGTTCAGTACAATGGTCAACCTAGGTCCTATTCTTTAGCGAGGTTTTTACCGAACTTCTACAGCATTTATGGTCTTTGCCCCACTCCAACTTTCATAACCTTTCACTTGATGGGGTTGAAGTCTAATAATCGCCTGTCTAACCAGTCTTGTAATTTGCTCAAGCCCAGTTTTAACCTCTTTTTTTTATCTTCCTTTTTTTTAGTCTTTATTACCTTTGCATAACTTGTGAACAGGAATATGTCAATCTACTCCGGCATGTTATTTACATATGTCATAAACTTCACTGGCCCTAGTACAGAGGTTTGAAGAAGTGGAACCCTGTCTCACTTGCCTACTGTGTGTGTGTGTGTGTGTGTGTACTCACCTAGTTGTACTCACCTAGTTGAGGTTGCGGGGGTCGAGTCCGAGCTCCTGGCCCCGCCTCTTCACTGATCGCTACTAGGTCACTCTCCCTGAGCCGTGAGCTTTATCATACCTCTGCTTAAAGCTATGTCATACCTCTTAGCTCTGGGACTAGTCTTGTTGCAAACCTTTGCACTTTCTCTAGTTTCTTTACGTGCTTGGCTAGGTGTGGGTTCCAAACTGGTGCCGCATACTCCAATATGGGCCTAACGTATACGGTGTACAGGGTCCTGAACGATTCCTTATTAAGATGTCGGAATGCTGTTCTGAGGTTTGCTAGGCGCCCATATGCTGCAGCAGTTATTTGGTTGATGTGCGCTTCAGGAGATGTGCCTGGTGTTATACTCACCCCAAGATCTTTTTCCTTGAGTGAGGTTTGTAGTCTCTGACCCCCTAGACTGTACTCCGTCTGCGGCCTTCTTTGCCCTTCCCCAATCTTCATGACTTTGCACTTGGTGGGATTGAACTCCAGGAGCCAATTGCTGGACCAGGTCTGCAGCCTGTCCAGATCCCTTTGTAGTTCTGCCTGGTCTTCGATCGAGTGTATTCTTCTCATCAACTTCACGTCATCTGCAAACAGGGACACCTCAGAGTCTATTCCTTCCGTCATGTCGTTCACAAATACCAGAAACAGCACTGGTCCTAGGACTGACCCCTGCGGGACCCCGCTGGTCACAGGTGCCCACTCTGACACCTCGCCACGTACCATGACTCGCTGCTGTCTTCCTGACAAGTATTCCCTGATCCATTGTAGTGCCTTCCCTGTTATCCCTGCTTGGTCCTCCAGTTTTTGCACCAATCTCTTGTGTGGAACTGTGTCAAACGCCTTCTTGCAGTCCAAGAAAATGCAATCCACCCACCCCTCTCTCTCTTGTCTTACTGCTGTCATCATGTCATAGAACTCCAGTAGGTTTGTGACACAGGATTTCCCGTCCCTGAAACCATGCTGGCTGCTGTTGATGAGATCATTCCTTTCTAGGTGTTCCACCACTCTTCTCCTGATAATCTTCTCCATGATTTTGCATACTATACATGTCAGTGACACTGGTCTGTAGTTTAATGCTTCATGTCTGTCTCCTTTTTTAAAGATTGTGTGTGTGTGTGTGTGTGTGTGTGTGTGTGTGTGTGTGTGTGTGTGTGTGTGTGTGTGTTTGGACTAATGTGTGTGGGTGGTGAGTGCTCGCATTAAGCTGTTTACAGCTATCTACATGAGTCTGGCAATCGGCAAGTCTGTAGCCATATGTCTATAACATCACTGATGGATCCTTTTTATATGTGTATAGCCTTTAATTGGATAGGACTTCTAGTTCCTACGTCTGTTAAGTATTTTGTTTATCCTCTTCATCAACCTATCCCATATTTTTCCCCACTCTTTCTCTATCCCTTCCTTGTATATTTTCCTCGTTTTGCCCGTTATCTGGCCCTTTGCCGCCTACACTGCAACTAACCCACACACTCACCTTCCCTACAGACCAAGCTTCCAGCACTGATATCATCTCGTCGCGTCCAGAGACACCAGTTCCGTGCATTCTCTCTCTGCGACTGTGAGTATCTTATCCCAGGCTTATGTAATAGACAAGAATTGCCCTTTTTCTCCTCTTTACGGTCCCATAAAAGACACGAATTGCCTTTTTTTCTTCCTTACAGCCGTATAAAAGACAAGAATGGACATTTTTCTTTTTGTTAGGGTCGTATAAGAAACATTATTTCTTTTAACTATATAGTCGTATAAGAGACAAAACTGCCATTTTATAGAACATTCTTAACATTTTAAGAGAGAAAGAGAAAATAAAATAAATTAGGTTACATAATTTTAAAGAATTATTACCTGTATTATTTCAGCCATTTATTTACTAGATAATTTTTTTCAGTACATTTTTGAGATTATTATGGTATTTTTTCCTTTGAAATATTACACTTTTTATATATACTATTTGATGGTCAAGAGATAAAAAAAGTACCTTAACCTTCTTGTCTATGTTATTTATATAAATCTTGCAAATGCTTGTAAGATTTATATAAATAACATAAATTGACCTTTCTTGTTATGTATTTCTGTTATATGCCTGAACAAGTGTTAGATATTATTTATATTTACGTTATATTCCGACAATAGCATTTGTTGTAACTTTTAATTCATTGATGATTGTTAGGGAAGGTCTCAGTTTAAGAACATGACTAGAGAATGTTTATGTGTTACGTGTTAAGTGATACTATAGCGCTAAGGATCAGTATGAGTGATGCTTGAGCTTCATATATTGTGTGTCACATCCACCAATGTGATTCCTGTGTCTGTATCTCATTTTGACCTGTCTGTGTCACATCCACAGTGCCAGAGGAAACAGAGGAGGGGGATGATACTGGACGGACGCCGAGGAAAACACTGGGCGCCCTTCCTAGAAGCTCCACACTTACCATTATACACAGCTTGTCTGTAAGTACCTCACCCCCATACACCCTGCTTTTCATAATACCGCGTTAATTCTGACAGGTATTACTGACCTATGTTAAACCTAATTAACACTCCTACTAAACTTTATCGACCCTCATTAGTATTCATACTAACTTTGATCGAAATTTAACTAATGGTTCAGGAAGGACTGAAACGTCTTCTAAGGTTTCCTTTCTAGTGTTCCATGGAGTCGTGGTACAGAGAATATTTCCTATCCAAATTTGGGGTTATTTGTAAATTGTTCCAGTCACTGTACTGTGACTTGTAGTACTCATTTGTAAATTAACCTTTGACTTTAAATAACCGTAGTTTTTTTCTGTTGTTGCTTCAGTCAGAGGATAGCGAGGAGAAGGAGGACCACGTCTCTCACAACTCCAGTCCCAGCCCAGAATCGCGACCAGACAACATCAAGAAGGTATACACTTGTTTATATATATTTAGCAATATTGGATACGTCAGCAGTATGCTACTACACTATACGCATAGTTATTTAATGGGAACAAAAACTGTTTCTCTGTTATATCCCGTCAAGCAAGAAGGATTTCATCCATAGTGTTGAAATTGGTCAGTTTTAGCTGGGAGACTTTCAGGTCTCGTTGTGGGGCTCCTCCATTTGTGGACTTAAGAGCTTATGTGGATACCTATTGACATTCACATGACTGTATACGTTTTAATAGTCACATAACACATGCATGAGTTTAACATATATATCCACTTATATATATATATATATATATATATATATATATATATATATATATATATATATATATATATATACATGTTCACTATTACCAGTCAGCTTCCCCCCCCACACACATATAAGAATATTATTTTTTTTATTAACACATCGGCCGTTTCCCACCAAGGCAGGGTGGCCCGAGAAAGAAAAACTTTCATCATTCACTCCATCACTGTCTTGCCAGAGGCGCGCTTACACTACAGTTATAAAACTGCAGCATTAATACCCTTCCTTCTGAGTGCAGGCGCTATACTTCCCATCTCCAGGACTCGAGTCCGGTCTGCCGGTTTCCCTGAATCCCTTCATAAATGTTATCTCGCTTACACTCCAACAGCACCCCATGTCCTAAAAGCCATTTGTCTCCATTCGCTGTTTCCTAACACGCTCACGCATGCTTGCTGGAAGTCCAAGCCCCTCGCCCATAAAACCTCCAGAACCCCCTCCCTCCAACATTTCCTAGGCCGACCCCTACCCCGCCTTCACTACAGTTTTATACACTCTCGAAGTCATTCTGTTTTGTTCCATCCTCTCTACGTATCTGAACCACCTCAACAATCCCTCCTCTGCTCTCACCCCAATGTTTCCATAATTACCTAATACATATGCGTACATAAATGGTTACACATATGTACCTATAAATGTTAAAAATTTAACCCTTGTTCCTTACATATTATTATTATAATCATGGGGGAGCGCTAAACCCGTAGGAATATACAGGCACGTGGGGTGGGGGGTGGAAGGTATTCAGGCTCAATTTAGGGAACCGGAGCAGAGATCCAATTCCCTAGATAGAGAGCCCCTCACCATTATTATAATCAAAAAGAAGCGCTAAGCCACAAGGGCTATACAGCTAGCCCCTCACCAGCGTCAAGGAACCTACCTTGAGGGGTGTTTCTTCCATTACGTCATTACATCGCAACGTTGGTTTTTCCCACATATAGATTATAAAGTATCTTCTCTGTTGACTCCCTTAGTGCTCTACAGGCTATACGAAAATTTGATACATCTCACCCCCTAGTTCCCCGTATCTAACTTTGGCTACGCCGTATCTCTACGAAGCATAAAGATATTATTTTTTGTTGGGTCCCTGGTCATGTTGACGTACAGGGCAATGAACAGGCAGACACTGCTGCGCGGTCAGCAGTACATGACCTACCAATTTCCTATAGAGGTGTTCCATTTCTGGACTATTTTGCTGCAATAGCTACCCACCTTCACGCCCGTTGGCAACAACGTTGGTCAACTCTGCTTGGTAACAAACTTCATTCTATTAAACCGAGCATAGGTTACTGGCCGTCTTCTTGTCATTAGTGCCGTGGTTGGGAGACCACTCTCTCCCGCCTTCGCATTGGCCACACTCGTCTTACTCATGGGTATCTCATGGAGAGGCACCCTGTACCTCTCTGTGAGCAGTGTCAAGTTCCTGTATCGATTAGCCACATTCTGTTAGACTGCCCTCTCTATCAACGAGCACGCAGAATTTACCTCCAACGCCGTCTTCGTTCTACTACTCTCTCTTTACCTTCCCTTCTTGCTGATGGACCCTCCTTTAATCCTGACTCTCTCATTGACTTCTTGACAACGACTGATTTACTCCACAAACTCTGATGATGATACCTTACGCACTCCCCTCAGCCCTTTCTAGCTCAGTCTCTTGCTGCCCTTTACCCTTTCACCATCCACTGCTCCGCTGTTATCCGTAACCTATTACTCATCCACCTCCCTTTTGCCACCTGATGCCCTCGCTTCCTTCCTGCCCTGCAGCGCTGTATAGCCCTTGTGGCTTAGCGCTTCTTTTTGATTATAATAATAATCTCTGTTGAGAGAACATGCTCCCAGGTTATTAATATTTACAGTTTTTCCATGCGTTCTCTTATTATTATAATCAAAACAAAGCGCTAAACCCACAAGGACATTTTCTTAGAATTAGTTAATATTCCTTAAGCTGAAATGATTAAAGGTACCGTAGCCTCACCTTCCCTAACTTTAACAAAGAAGGTAGGTCCAATTCCCTAGATCAAGAGCCCTTCAGCAGCATCATGGCACCTTCTTGAATACATTCATTTTTATTATTATGACATTCACAAAGGGGAGATAAAACAAGCCTATCCTCTTCAGGTTCTATTATTATTAAAATCAAGGGGGAAGCGCTAAACCCGGAGGATTATACAACGCCTGGGGGTGGGGATGTAGAAGGCATTCAGGCTTAATTCGGGGAACTAGAGCACAGATCCAATTCCCTAACCATGCAAGAATATATACCCCGAGATGTGTATATCTGTGTATACCCTCAGTTTTATTTAGTACTTGTTGTAGGGATTAAAATATTCTTGACTGGTGGTGAACAGATTACATGAAGCCCTAATGATACTGTGTGATTGATTATACTTAAACCTAATTAATGATGCAGGTGCGTCTGGGGGGGGAGGCAGAGTCGATCACTTCGTCACCGTTGTTCCAGCAGCTGCTTAACAACTCTGACCTGGAGGTGAGTGACCTGGAATCTTCACTGAAGCTCAGAAGGGAGTTCCAGCAGCCACTGCAGGAGACTTGCAAGGGCTCTAAGGCACCGCCGGAGCCTAGCAGACTTCTACAAGAGCACCGGCCGCCACTCTTACAGGTAAAGTTAAGCAGTTCATAGTCTCTTAGACACGGCGGTTGGGCAGCTATATTAAGGCGGATGTGGTTGTGACCTACGATACTTGAGGAATCCCGTGTACGCGATAAATGAGTAACTATGCGCACGATAATACAGTAGCTTTGCGTAGATATATTCCAGCGTTGATCTAGTAGTATATAGTACTAGCTTTATATAGGCGCAAACATATTAGCCTCGTATGTAAATCACCAGTTGTATTTTATATATTATTATATTAACGGGGTAAGCTAGACCTATAAAGGTTGTATAACATCTGAAAAATAACGTGTAATCAGGTTTAATCCAAGGAAGATGAGTGCAGGTTCGGGTCCTAGGAGCAAGAACCCTTCACCAACATTAGGGCACTCTGCCTGGAAAGGCCTGACTTAAAATTGCAACTTTATAGATTATAGAGTAGCCCCTGTGTATTATGATAATATATAGCTCCTTGGATATAATATATTGAGCCTCTTTGTAATAATCTAATAGCTCTGCATGTTCTATAATTGTAGTTGTCTTTACAGTATCGTAATTCTGTCGTAGTGGGGGGGATGTTAGTACTGTTTTTGGAATGGTGTAGCACCGTTCCGGGTGGTAATACATTGACAATGGATAGCAATGATTACAGTGTTATAACAGCCTTGTATGTGGCATAGTAACACTAATTAGTATCATAACAGCCCTGTATGCGGTACAGTAAGACTAATTAGTTATAACAGACCTGTATGTGGTATAGTAACACTGTTTAGTGTTATAACAGACCTCTTAGTAACATAGATTAATGTTATAACAACTATTAGTGACACAGTAACGCTTATTAAAATGGTATAGAGCAATTCCTATTGCTATAGAACTTCTGTATGTGGTATAGTGACACTGATTGCAATGGTACAGTAGCAGTGCTTACACTGATATAACAGCCTTGTATATGGTATAGTGACACCGTTTACAGTGATATAGCAGCCTTGTATGTGGCATAGTGACGCCATTTTCAGTGACATAGCAGCCCAGCAGGGTGTTACTGTATTCCTTTGTGTAATAGCTTGTATATAGATATAGTGTAGTTACTCAGGAATATTTCTGAATATTTCCCTTACGTGGGTATGAATTCACTGTAACAACTTTTCGGATATTGTACCACTTCACCGAGCTACAGTTTTTTATCTTGATATTCTCACTCTCTTCTAACCTCCCTCTCATTTTTTCCTTATTCTAACTTATTCAAATGCTTTTTAGCTAATTTTTATTCCTGTCAAACTTATTTTTCACTGTCACAAACAAAAAAAATAACAATGGTTATAAATGACCATAATTTTTAAAGGGGTGGACCGGTAAGCCAGCGGAAGGCCTCGGTCAGATGACCAAAAGCTCCAAAGGCGGGTCATCATCTGACTAAGACCCGCGTCAGGAAACATTTGTCCTGTTTCCTGACGAACCTTACCTAACCTAACTGTCACAAACGGACCTCCGTAAATACAGTAAAGCAAGGTAGTTAGGTACACTATATTTTTCACATGTCCTCTTCATTAGACGACCTTCAAAAGTGGGAATACCTTGATGTTAGTCCTCTTGATCCATGGAAAAGGAGTTATCTTTTCCTTGAATTAAACTAGATTACCTCCCACTCCCAGGCGCTGTGACCTCTGCAGTTTAGCGCCTCGTGAAAATAATAATACTTCTGCAGAATAAAAAGGGCCTCAGTGTAAGATCGTAATGTATAGTATTCATTTTGTATTATCTCCACTCTTCTGTTTATTCCACTTACGTGGTGGATTATTTTTGGTTTACTTTTAAGAAAAGATATCTTCCCCTGGGGACAAACCTAAAAAGGAAAAAATTGCTCTTTCTTGCTTTCTAAATCTTCCTCCTTGATGAATGCCTCATTCTTTTGTAACTTTTGAATCTTCCTTATTGACCTTGCGTAATATCTTACCCTCTTGTAACTTCAGCCGGGGGTCGTAGGTCAGGTGGACGATTCCATGCTAGCTGCCAAAGTGGTTCTCAAGCCACCTATCCGCGGCAAGAAGTTAGAAAGGAAGAAGAGCATTTCTAAGCGTCCTGGAGTGGACAGGGACTGGCGCCATGCTGTTGAAGGTCGTGTCAACAACCAGTCAACTGAACCTGGTAAATATGTTACATAGTCATCCTTCCTTAGGTACTTTTCCTATGTATTAGCACTTTACCTATCTGTTGCAAGTCGTGTATTGGTCAAAAAACAAACATGTACGAAAACTCCAGACATGTTGGAAGTCGATATCCTATGTAAAAAAAAGTTCCAGATTTGCTACTACTAAATGCGCATACATTTAGTAGTAGTAGTAATAATATAATAATATCTTTATTTACTACAAGTACATGTACAAGGTATACAGGCTTAGCTGACATCAATGACATACTACTATATAGAAAGCCATTTATTATGCTGAGCATTTTGCTCAAATTGGGTCAGTTTTGTCCCAGGATGTGACCCACACCAGTCGATTAACACCCAGGTACCCACATTTTGAACTGGTGGGTGAATAGGGACAAGGACAGCAAGCGACTTACGGAAACACGTCCCTAATGTTTCTCAGCCCTACTGGAGGAGATTCAAACCCCAGACCTCAGTGTGTGAACTGAGTGCGCTAGCGATCGAGCTAATTATTATTATAGTCATGGGGGAGCGCTAAACCCGTAGGATTATACAGCGCATGGGGGGGGATGGAAGGTATTCAGGCTCAATTCAGAGAACCAGAGCACAGATTCAATTCCCTAGATCAAGAACCCTTCACCAGCGCCAAGGAACCTCCCTTGAGGGGAGTAGTAATAGTAATAGGTTGGTAGACAGCAACCACCCAGAAAAGTACTGCCGAGTGTAAAACGGAAACCTGTAATTGTTTTACATAATGGTAGGATTGCTGGTGTCTTTTTTCTGTCTCGCAAACATGCAAGATTTTAGGTACGTATTGCTACTTCTAATTACACTTAGGTCACACTACACATGCATGTACAAACACACACACACTTCTGGGTTTTCTTCTGTTTCCTTACTACCTGGATACCTGGAGGTTACCTGGAGGTTATTCCGGGGATCAACGCCCCCGCGGCCCGGTCCATGACCAGGCCTCCCGATGGATCAGGGCCTGATCAACTAGGCTGTTACTGCTGGCCGCACGCAGTCCGACGTACGAGCCACAGCCCGGCTGATCCGGCACCGACTTTAGGTATCTGTCCAGCTCTCTCTTGAAGGCAGCCAGGGGTTTATTGGCAATTCCCCTAATGCTTGATGGGAGGCTGTTGAACAGTTTTGGGCCCCGGACACTTATGGTGTTTTCTCTTAGTGTACCAATGGCGCCCCTACTTTTTATTGGCGGCATTTTGCATCGCCTGCCCAGTCTTTTACTTTCGTAGGGAGTGATTTCTGTGTGCAGATTTGGGACCATTCCTTCCAAGATTTTCCAAGTGTAGATTATGATATATCTCTCCCTCCTGCGTTCCAACGAGTACAAGTCAAGTGCTTCTTATTTATTTCCTCTTATCTCCATGGGGAAGTGGAACAGAATTCTTCCTCCGTAAGCCAGGCGTGTCGGAAGAGGCGACTAAAATGCCGAGAGCAAGGGGCTAGTAATCCCCTCTCCTGTATATACATTTCTTTTTGGGTCACCCTGCCTTGGTGGGATGCGGCCGGTTTGTTGATATATATATATATATATATATATATATATATATATATATATATATATATATATATATATATATATATATATTCAACACGTCGGCCGTCTCCCACCGAGGCAGGGTGACCCCCCCAAGAAAAGAAACACTTTCACCATCATTCACACATAACTGTCTTTGCAGAGGCGCCCAGATACGACAGTTTAGATATCAGTTTAGATTATATATGTGTGTGTTTTTGAGGATAGTGAGGCTCAGGTTAGGGTGTGTAGGAAAGAGGGAGATTACTTTCCACTAAAAGTAGGCCTTAGAAAGTAAGCCAAGTGCTAAACCCACTAGGGTCATACAGCGCTGCACAGTTGGTACAAATCAAAGAGCATCTTCATCAAAGGTGGGACTTTCAGCAAGAATGTCAGTTAATGTGTTGGGGCAACGGAGACGACAGAGGTGATTTCTGCGAGCTCACTGTTAGGCTGGACAATTTAAGATATGGTGAAGTGACAGTGCAACCAGACAGTCGTCGAAGGGAGGTGCTGGGTGTTTATGCATAAGGTGTCCATGAGTAAGGCATCTGGGGTCAATGCGTAGATGGGGGAGCACAATTTCCCAAACACGACAGTGGGAAGATGGTCATAAACTTAAACGCAGTTTGACAGAAGATAAGATAAGATTTCGTTCGGATTTTTAACCCCGGAGGGTTAGCCACCCAGGATAACCCAAGAAAGTCAGTGCGTCATCGAGGACTGTCTAACTTATTTCTCCATTGGGGTCCTTAATCTTGTCCCCCAGGATGCGACCCACACCAGTCGACTAACACCCAGGTACCTATTTGCTGCTAGGTGAACAGGACAACAGGTGTAAGGAAACGTGTCGAAATGTTTCCACCCGCCGGGAATCGAACCCGGGCCCTCCGTGTGTGAAGCGGGAGCTTTAGCCACCAGGCCACCGGGCCAATTTATGGCCAATTTATGGACTAACCTGGGCCAACGTTGTTACCAGTGGCTGTGGAGTTGCCGAGAGATCACTGAAAAATAGTCAGAGTAAGGAATACCCCTGTGGAAAATTGGGAGGCTATGAACAAGTGATATAGCAAGTGTACACAGTTATTACTCTAAGCAAGATGACCTCACTGACAATAACTTCTCTTTGAATAACTCGTAAACATTTATGGTATAATTAATACTTTATTTCTTAATGATTTTTGTTTATATTTATACATACTTTTATGATTATCTTCAGAGGAAGGTGAAGTGGAAGCCAGGAGCTCCGAGGTTGCTGCCGCTCCACGCGAGGTAGCTGTGGACCAGACTGTCTACTATGAGGAGAAGATTGCTCCCATCCTGGACGAAATCAATCGGGCAGTGGGTTGTGGTGAGACTGCAATTTAAGTGATCTAGAAAAGATAGTGTGGGAGTGCGAGTGTGTAGGTTTGTGGCCTGTTAGTGACTGCATGTGAGGCATTACTGATGCAATTAACTAAGAGGACGAATACATGTTTCTCTCAACAGTGTGGTCCTGAAGATACAAGCACAGCACAAGAATGCGGAGTTTTTGGTGCCCTGGCCATGCTGGGGTTCCGGGTAATGTGAGGGCACATGCCGAGATGAAGGCTGCTGTGTTAGGCACACATAGTAGCATTATTATTATTATTATAATCAAGGGGGAAGCGCTAAACCCGGAGGATTATACAGCGCCTGGGGAGGGGGATGTGGAAGGCATTCAGGCTTAATTCAGGGAACTGGAGCACAGATCCAATTCCCTAAATCAAGAGCCCCTCACCAACATCAAGGAACCTTCCTTGAGGGGTTCACATAGTAGCAGACCTCTGCTTCACAGCACTTTCATGGGCCATATATATGAGTATGTCCTTGGAAAGTGGTAGGTCCAGTGGGCCCTGCAGACATTCAAGCAACAAGCTATACAAAGTTCAACAAATTATGAATGTTTGGCCCTCCTCTTTCAACAGGCCTCGTCACTATAAGATGATTCTTTTTAGATTGAGGATTGACCCCACACACCTCACCTATGTGTCCCTACCCCTGTGTGCATATGAATATATGTATGTGTACTCACCTATATGTGGCTGCAGAGGTCGATTCATAGCTTCTGGTCCCACCTTTCAACTTGCCGCTTGCCAAATTCACTCTTCCCTGGCCATGTGGGCCCTATTGTACCTATTCTTAAAACTATGTATAGTCTGCTTCCACCACTTTCCGACCACTCTTGAGACTGAAGAGCAATACTTCCTGACATCCCTGTGATTCTTCTGTCTTTAGCTTCTAGCTGTGCTCCCAAATACCTATTTCCTACCTCTAAACCAACCTTTTCCCGTCTGCCCTATCAGTTCCTCTGACTATTTTGCATGTTATTTTGTCTCACCTGGTCCTTCTGTCCTTCAGGATTGTTACATTCGGTTCCTTTAGCCTTTTCTTGTAGGTCATATCCCTTAGCTCTGGAACTAGCTTCATTGTATACTTCTGCACTTTCAACAGTTCTTTAGGTGTGGGTTCCTCATTGGTGCTGTGTACTTCAAGATGAGTCTGAAATATGTTGTATAAAGCACCCAGAATAACTCTGTTGAAATTCCTGAGGGCTACTCGAATTTGTCAGGCAAGGTGGCTACAGAAGTTTTGGTTGAAGTAACCCTCTGGTGATATGGTAGGCACTCTGCTTACACCCAGATCTCAAGTCTGCAGTCTCTATTCCCAAAGTCTATACTTTGTGACCAGTCTT